>NW_020837973.1:3082761-3130854 GCF_003676395.1 Aethalodelphis obliquidens
TGTGTGTGTGTGTGTGTGTGTGTGTGTGTGTGTGTGTGTGTGTGTGTCTGTGTCTGTGTGTTGGTGAGGTTGGATACCTGGGCAAAATAAAATCAAAATATATTTCAAAGATATCATCCTGACCTATTTGGTAACATAGGAAATTTCTCCTTTTTAGTGTGATTAGAAAATCATGGTCAAACTTTTGGTTAACTTCTGTTTCCAAGAAAATGTTTCCACATTGATTAAACTTTGAAAACCCATGAAAATTTAATATAAGTTGTGTTCCCATCAGCACATGAGCTCAACGATGCTATCGGGTGAATCTGTTTGGAAAACACAAAAGTGCTGATTTTCTAGCCTGGAGGTGGGGGCATTCCCCTAAGTCACCCTGTCGCGTGTCTGCACTGACCCCACTCAGGAATCTAGTGTAGTGGGATGGGGCACTGTGGAGCACATGCAGGTGTTTCCATGGCAGCAAAAACAAAACAAAACAGAAATCCCAGACCCAAAGTAAGAAAGAGTTTCAATGCTATCAAATTTATTGTTGATGACTCAGAAATCAATTGATCCTTGAATGCAGGAGCTGGGGCACCAACCAGCCAACCAGGCGAAATCTGTTTATAACTTAATAGTTGTGTACTCTGTTCTTCCGCATCTACAGGTGCTTGGTAATTTTTTTTTTTCATTGTAGGATAACACTTTATTAATAACACATAAAGTTTAACATGTTAAACATCGTTCAGCTTTATTAATTAACACATATTAAGCTCACACAGAGTCTAAATAAATCCTTTCACAATGCTCTGTACAATCCTAGATCAAAAAACAGATTACAAGAATGCAGAAGCATTCTTGATCTTCTGATATAATGATCCAGGAGTTGTGATTCCTATGGTTTACAAAATAGAGGCTAATTCTTTAGTAAACATGGATGTATATTAATTGTATGACCTTTTAGGAAAGGGTTACCTATACTATTTTGAATAACTGTGATGTGTATTCAACCATGTCAACTGATATTTGTGACTTATATTGCTTTTATGAAGATACCTCAGAATTTTTCTTAATCACCATCTTTTTTATCCTTAAAAAGCAATTGACAAAACTATTTAAAATTTAGAGTGATCCACTGTCTTATTTTAACACAAAGAAACATTTCCTGAACACTTAACTAATGGTGATCTATTAGTTCCTGGTTTCCCTGTGTCCGAGGTTTCAGCCTCCATGGATTCAGTCAACCTTGGGCCTTGTAGTCCTGTTAGGGGAAACACTGACTGAAACCACCCACCCTGGCCAGGCAAAGACAGTAACAATTTGCGTGAGTTATTTTATACCAGGAGATCCTGGTAAGGAACACAGAACTAACAAGCCACCACCAAAGGGAAGAATTCAGGAAAGGTCAAAAGGAGAGAGGAGATGTCAGTCCACATGTCCTACCAACCTCCCAGAATCCTTCTCGCTGGAATCCATCTTGGTTGAGTGGTGCTCACGCCACCAGAAAGGACCCTGAATCAGAATGATTGGCCAGAGACAACCCTGAAATGAATCCCATCACCATAAAAACCAAGACTGCGAGCCACATGGCAGAGCAGTCATCCTGGGTTCCCTTATCGTCCTGCTCTCCTCCCAGGCACCCCTTCCCAATAAAGTCTCTTGCTTTGTCATTAAGTGTGTCTCTTCGGACAACTTATTTCTGAGTGTTAGACAAGAGCCACTCTCGGGCCCTGGAAGGGGTCCCCCTTCCTGCAAGAGTCCTGTAGAATTTACTATCGAAAAAAGTCCACATATAAGTGGATCCATGCAGTTCAAGCCCATGTAGTTCAAGGGTTAGCTGTAATATTAAAACAACAATAACAAAGCACAAACCCTTAGTATACACAATAGAAGAAAGTGCTGAGTTTTCAGTGGGTCTATTTGACTCTCGGCCATAGGAACGTGATGCCGGTGGCCCTAAAGTGGGGAAACACTGTTCTCAGTGTCCACCGAAGCAGCTCTGGGCATTAGGCTGCCACCACAGCAGCCACAGAAGGGGAATCTAACACAGAGCTCTCGCTGTTGCATTTTACTCTTCCAAAGGCAGCATCTTCTGAATGCTCATTCTAAATGCAGAGCAAGCATAGCACAAAAGACTTATAACATTCTGAGAAGTGGAGTTATAAGGAACAGATCACCTCGCATTGTTATTCAAAAGGACAGCATTTGCATAATGGAGTTGACTCACTCTTATACTTTTTCATTGAGAAAATATTAAACTGGGTTTGGTGGTCTTTGAATCCATCACTGGGAAAACCCAAGAATGACAGTGTCTGCTGAGAATGAAGATACCCAGCTTAAAAAGAAAATGTCCCTTGACAGCCCCAGTGTAGAATTCTGGAGAGTTCTGAATGTACTCAGAGATATATCCGCCATCCCATTATTCAAAATTCTTATTTTACTTTAAGTTGCAGTCAATGCCACACTTTGGAGACAATATTTTCTCATGTGAAAAAGCCTTGCTCTGTGGCACAATCCAGGACCCAACCTGTCCTGAAACACTCGACACGTTCAGGGATTATTTGTAGAGATACCACCCTGGGCTGAGGAGAGAGCGGAGAAAGCAGGCAGGCCCTGCTCTCCTTGGGGCAGGAGGGATGAAGGGAGACAGCAGCAGGGGATGAACCATCAAGAAGCCACCATGATGTGCCAGGTGTTCCGGACCTGTGCAGGGTGTGCCCGAGGGTGGCCCAGGGCTGAGAGGTCTCTCCGTGGACACTGAGTGACCACAGGGCCTGGAACAAGCAGGTCTCTGGACACAGCGATTTGGCAGAAGGGCCAGTGTGTCCTTCCATTTCCAGAACTCCCCCGGAACCTTCTTGATGGAACGTGGCTTACATACAATTGATTCTAGATCAGTCCTCTAAAGCCGGACGATGGGGGAGTGGGGAAAGGCACACTTGCGAGGATCCCTGGGCTGGGGATCACATCACCACGGGTCATCCAATCTGCTCTCCCCCGACCAGGCTGAGGGAATGTGATCAGTGCCCCCCAGCTCTGTGGGGCTCCAACTCCTCACAGAGACAGTGAAATGGCCCCGTAGCCCCCAGGCCTTTTCTAGACCCTCAGGCCTCCATCTTTAATAGCAGTACCAAGCACAATGGGATTTGTGATCCCAGCATACTTTTGTCTTGATTGTTTTAGACACACTTTACAAAGGGGAAATTTATTTCTTGTCTGTTTGTTTGTTTCTGCCTAAACAGACCATTGTCCTTCCCACTTCTAAAAAAAAAAAAAAAAAAAAATCTACTCAGTAAATGTTACACTAGAATGCCTTTTATGTTAAATCTTTGTAATGAGTTTGCGTAAAGTTTTACTTTCCAACAGTCCCAGCCAGCCCTTTTTTACAAGAGCACTCTCATTACCTAAATTTTATTAACAAGAAGTGAAAAAAAAAGGAAATTGTAGATATTTAGGAAAAAATTACTTTTAATAATGTCAAATCCTTTTTATAATTGAGATGTCAGAATTTAAAATTGAATTGTGCAGTCAGAAGGCCAAATAAACTTTCTGTGGGCCCAATTACTGCCCATGCCTATTTTAAACGCTGTGAATATTCTTAGGAATTATTTTCACCCCCTTGTAAGACTTGTGAGACATGAGCTCACCACAACAGTCAGCCACCTGCCAAGCACTTTATTAGTCTCTCTAACCACCCAAAATAATCGTCAAGGTTTCTTCTGAATAAAATTCCAGGCATTGAATGATACGAACTAGTACTAAGTGGCTTGAGGAGAACACTCAAAGTAGAGTTATGGAAAAACAGACTGGCTGAGCCCAGAGGAGACAGGAGAAAGAAAGGAAGGCAAGCGCAGGCTGGACACTGCAGTGGGATTTTACATCATTTAGTTTAAGGCTCTACACACCCTGGAAGGCAGTGACTGATGTTCATTCTGCTTGTGAAAGCACTAAGATTCAAGGGAGTCAAATGAATTGTGCAGAACCATAGAGACAGTGCTTAGGATGACCTGGGGTCCTATCTTATCTGTCCTACTGTGTTTACAGTAGTTTCCTCAGCTGTACTACATCTTTCCTTGGGGCCAAGCCTACAGAGGCCAGCAAGCTCACGGTTTTGAGGGTTGCTGAAACAAAGATCTAAGCATTCTGTACAGCAAGCTGTGAGAATCTCGACTCTAACATCTCCTTTACTTAAATACATTGGCATGCACCCTGGTTTCTCTCATTATTCTGAACTAGAGACCCCTAAGATAAGCCCTCTTCTATGACAATACACTATACTGACTGATTCAACCTTCTTGGGTTTTGGTGTCATATGTGAAGATGGTGAACAAATAACACTCTTGCTGATTTGGAATTCCTTATTTTTCCTTTTCATCTAATTGCTCAAAGCCTAAGCAATCCATAATCTCTCCCAAAAGTGGTCTCAAACTTAGCCCAACGAGGGTGCAGTTATTTTATTTTTTTTAAATTTGAACTTATAAAACTTTGATTAAATAGCCAAAGTGATTACAGTATTAATGGCATAGAAGACATCTTTGTTTGTGAATCAATAAATTATCTCTTATATGGTCTTTCCCTTCAAGATCTTTAAATCTTCACCCCAGTGATTGACCAGATGTTCACCAACGCCACTGAAAATCTTACAGATGATTTGACTGTATTTGAAACAGTTTGCCTTTAGGTTAGATATCAATCCAAACTTCTTTACAATAAAGGCTGATATACTACACAGCTGGCTATCCCAAGATGGTCAGAATATATTGAAAACTAATATGGATAGCCATTTATTTGGGGGTCTTACGGTGAAATTCTACTTACAAGAAGGTTATATCATTTCCATGTCTTATCAAACTTATTTTGTTTCTCAGTGCATCAAGTATAAATGAAGATAGATAGACAAGAACTGCATCTTTAAACAATGACCTTGACAAGCTGCTGCTTGTGCCTATCCTGGCTCTGTGCAAGGTATTTTATGTACAGTGTTAACTCACACAGTGCCAAGCAAAGGACCTGGGGCATGGTAAATAATCAATGAGAAGCAACTCATAAATGCTGTTGAATAAATGCATGGATGCATGAATGGGAAGGCTTGAGAGTAGGTGTTACTCCTACTTCTTCCTTATCTTACAGATGAGAGCAAGACACAGAGAAGCGAGCAAACTGGCTAAGGCTGTGTATCTAGTGAGGGTCCCAATAGGGAGTGGAGCCCAGATTGTCTAACTTTAATCTACTTCAAGGAGAATATTTATATCGACAATATCTATGTCTTTGCTGATATTAACAGAGCTTTAAATGATAATTTTAATCATAATTATATTATCACAGTCAAAGTGGGCTTTGAACTCATTGGTCAGTGTTTTCAAAACCTGTAAAAATAAAGATTCTGAAAATAACATGTAACTAAGTGTCTTGAACTAAGTCACTTCTGACTTAAGGCAGGTCCGAGGCATCTCCTCCAGTCCCAAGTTACTAGCAGGGTTCCTTTTTCCTTTATTCCTTCTTAGGATCTGAATATGCTAAATTTCCTTGGGAGTTCTGAGCTATGATGCATCATTTATTGAACAAACATATACCAGGAGACTCCTATGTAGAAAGTACTACACGTTCTTCTGGTTCCCAGGGACTAGATGTTAGGAATGGTTCTAGATGTTGTCAGCTGGGATCCCAGAACTGTTTTGCTCCATCTCAGAGTTCCTCTTCCTCAAAATTTGAATTCCAACCTCAAATGAACCTGGGATTCTTTGAGGATTTCAGAACTCTTCTTTTAAGCCCTCTTGTATGGCTTGGAGGAAATTAGCACTCCAGAGGGTGAGCCTTAAGTTCCCATGTGGCTCAAATGCTCATGAAGGCTGCTGTAACTGGTTTCCTATGTACAAAGATAATTGGATTAACCTCGAGCTTTGAAGTGGTTCTAGCTCTTCCTAAAGTTGCTCTGGGGCAGTGGTTTTAGAGGGGTTTGTTTGTATGTGTGCATGCTTTAGCTATTGACACCTTTGTTAAGGTATTACAGTGCAACGATACTGAATTACAAACTAGATTATAAAAGAAGAAAGAGGAGGAAGAAATGGAAGAACAAAAGAGGGAGAAGAACAAAAAGAGGAGGAGGGGGAGGGGGAGGGGAGGGGAAGAGTGGGGAGGAGACTGCCTTTCTCTGCACTGGTGGATGAGATCCAAAGCCAGTGCCCTGGAATCCCTCCCACTTTAGCCCCACCGCTGAAGTCATTCCCTTGCCCCGAGAGGCCCCTGAAGGGCCTAAGCTTCAGTTGAAAAACCACTCCTCTAGGGTCCTGAAAGTCAGAAAGTGCCCCTTCTTTGTACCTGACACTGGTCTTGATCCTATCAAAAAAATATCATCTAATAAAAACACAGAACAAAGGATGCATTCTCTTCCTGCCCCACTCTTTCAGAATCCACTGTGTACCAAATACAAAAGATACAGAAAAAACCTTGACAAGTGGCCAGATTACCAGATTACAACCATACGTTGGTTTAAAAACCTAAGGATTTTATAACATTCATTTTACTGTAACAACAATACTGATGCAACACTGCTAGTAGTTCTAATTAAATTGTAACTGACTTTCCATTTTTTTGTAAATTAAAATTTTTATTTTATTTTTTATTGAAGTATAGTTGATTTACAATAGATTAGTTTCAGGTGTACAGCATGGTGATTCAGTGTACTGCATTAAGAGTTATCACAAAGTAATGGCTATAATTCCCTGTGCTGTACAATATATCCCTGTTGCTATCTATTTTCTTATTTATTTTATACATAGTAGTTTGTATCTCTTAATCCCCTACTCTTATTTTGCCCCTCCCCCTTCCTTCTCCCGACTGGTAACCACTAGTTTGTTTTCTGTATCTGTGAGTCTGTTTCTGTTTTGCTATATACATTCCTTTGCTTTATATTTTAGATTCCACAAACATAATATCATACAGTGTCTATCTTTCTCTGACTTATTTCACTAAGCATAATATTCCTCTAGGTCCATCCATGTTGCTGCAAATGGCAAATTTCATTTTCTTTTACAGCTGAGTATTTTCCGTTGTGCCTGTATATATATATATATATATATATATATATATATATATATATATATATACCACATCTTCTTTATCCATTTGTCTGTTGATGGACACTTAGATTGCTTCTGTATCTTGGATATTGTAATTCATGCTGCTATGAACATTGGGGTGCATGTATCTTTTCGAGTTAGTGTTTCTGTTTTTTTTCTGGGTATATATCCAAGAGTGGAATTGCTGGATATTTGGTAGTTCTATTTTTAGTTTTTGAGAAACCTCCATACTGTTTTCCACAGTGGCTGCACCAATTTACATTCCCATCATCAGTGAACAAGTGTTCCCTTTTCCCCAGATCCTCACCAACATTTGTTATTTGTAGACTTTTTCATGATGGCCATTCTGACCGGTGTGAGGTGATATCTCATTTTGGTTTTGGCTTGCATGTCTCTAATAATTAGCAATGTTGAGCATCTTTTCATGTGCCTATTGGCCATCTGTATGTCTTCTTTGGAGAAATGTCTATTCAGGCCTTTTGCCTACTTTTTGATGGGGCTGATGTTTTTTTGATATTGAGTTATATGAGCTGTTTATATATTTTGGATATTAACCCCTTGCTAATTATATTGTTTGCAAATATTTTTTTCCAGGTTGAGATAAATGCTTTTGGAATAACTTCACATGCTGAACACTTTAGCTAAATGTTATATTGCATAAAGGCAGGCAATTACAAGCAGCAAATACAAGTTTCTTTTTGTTGTTTACAGTATGTGCTTTAATATTTATCTTGTGTTTAGATTATTTAAGCTTCGTATACCAGTCCTTTATGCTAATGAAATTTTTATTTGTTCAAGGTCTTAAGATAAGCTTCTTATTTGGCAGTTAGTTCATCAGTCTATCTGAAGACTCAGCAACTGCTATTCATTGTGTGTCATGTGTGTCATTTTCTTGAAGCATCAGACCATTAAGGTGCCACCTTCCTCTGAAAGATGTGCAAATCTCTGGTCAATAAATGAGGAGTAGATGCCCTTTCCTTTGTCCTTTTAAGTCAATATTTTTGTTGCATTTTGGAAGACAAGCATTGACTACTGAAAGTCTGACCTAGATTGACCTATGTTTAAAATATTATAAGAGGACATGACATACATCTAATTGATACCCTGTTTTCAACTATTAAGTATCGTATTTAGGTTTTTTCCTTATCAGGAAAGAAAATGCTCTGAGTGGGGAACCACATACTTAATCAACCAAGAGTTGACAAATATTGCAAGAATTTACAATATTCACATGTGCCAAGCATCCTCTCCCATGTCAATCTCAAAATTCATCGGTGACTCTCAAAATTTCAGAAAACGATTCCAGCTTTAATTTATGTTTAAATGTTTTTCATGGTAGTAATAATATGATGTGGGGCATAAGAACACGTACGCTTCTGTTGTCATTTGTTTTTTTTTGTTTGTTTGTTTGTTTTTTGCGGTACACGGGCCTCTCACTGTTGTGGCCCCTCCCGCTGCGGAGCCCAGGCTCCGGACGCACAGGCCCAGTGGCCATGGCTCACGGGCCCAGCCGCTCCGCGACATGTGGGATCCTCCCGAACCGGGGCACGAACCCATGTCCCCTGCATCGGCAGGCGGACTCTCAACCACTGTGCCACCAGGGAAGCTGCTTGTCGTTTGTTTTTATTCTTAAGGGGGTAGAATCACTTCTGCTGGTGCAGGAAGTGAGTTTCACGCGCCCTTGGTTGTACATCTGAAAGTCCTTGAAATGACTTAGATTGTCTCTCCCCTCTACAGTGAGGGCTGGAGCAAAGCCAGTGACAGTGTCAGTCAGGCATCCTTCCAGTGCTGGAAAAGCTGGTCTCAGACGTGGGGACTGGTGTGGGCTGGAACCTCACTGGTTTCAATCTTTCCCTTCACATCCTTAAGGTCCCAAGTAGCCTGCCCGGCACAGGCTTCATTCTCAAGAGCTTTTCCAGAGTTTCCCTTTAAGGAACTTAGGGTAAAGATTCAGACTGTAATAGCATTTCTGGCCCAGTTCATGGTAACACTAGTGATATGAGGTGTAAGGCTACTGTATTGATGTTTTAAATATTACCTTCCAGCTAATATATAGTATTTATAAACATATATATGTATTAACATAGGTACTATTAGTTTATACGCACACACACCTGTATCTACAGCTACACTATATCTGTGATTCTAGGCTTACCATTTTTTGCTGCCAAAATGTCTAGCTGCTCATAGGAACAAGTGGAAAATAGGACTCACAAAACAGTTTCCTGTGTTTCTGACTTGGCAGGAAGAGCCAGCTGTCAGGCTGAGAATTCTGATCCGCTGGGAGGCAGCCCCTTCATCACTGCAGCTGAGGGGGAAACAGATGAGCAGCAACCAGTCTTTCAGGTTCTCTCCTGTCCTAAGGACATGGACAGTTGGACAATTAATAATCATGAAGATAAGGGTCTTATTTCACATCTTCACTGCTTTTTTCAGTGTTTGTGTGTCCCTGAGACAGCATCGTGTTAGAGGAGGGATAAAAACAGAGTGACAAGCATTTGGTGAGGATCAGATTCAGATGAAATGCATCCCATGCCCAAACTGATTCATGTTAAGGGAAGTAGGGTTAGTTTCATGTCTACTGAAGTTGTTACTGAGTCCAAGCTCGCTCTGCTCACTGCACGACAGGCCAATAAATCAGGAGACGAGGTGCTGAGGCAAGAGATATGGCTTTACTCAGAAAGCCAGCAGACCGAAGAGATGGCAGACTAATGTCTCTCACAAACCATCTTCTGGGGGTCTAGATGCCAGTTTCTTTTATAGCACAGAGAGGGGGAGGAGATACGGAAGTAAAGTAAAAAGGCCATAAGATTTGCAAATGTCCCCTGGAATGACCAGCCTCGGGGAGGGGATGTGTTACTTGCTTCTTTCTTGCAGCCATCCACAGGTGGACAGGGTCCGGATGCTTCCCTGAGCAAAGGCACTTTGGTTTAACATTCAGGCAGAGGGGCAGGGTCCCCAGAGGCAGGCTATTATGTACAGACAGTATCCTTTTAGTGAACCAAAGCAGCAGAAGCAAAGGTTAAAGTAAAAGAAACAGATCCAACATGGAGTCAGATTTGGCTCTTCCCTGTTACAAAGTTACCTGGTAAAAACCCACTACCTAGCATCCCAGACCCTGAAGCCTGCAGGCAGGCAATGGGGGCAGACCCCTGTATCCCTCCCTTTCCCCCAGGAGCCCCTCTCCTCCCCGGGCACCAGCTGTCGGGAGGCTGAGAGGCCACATCATGAAGGGGAAATCAGCTCAGATGACGCTGGAGAGAGGAAAAGGAAAAGAAGACACACCGAATAACATTTTCTACGTTATTTGTTTGAACCTTACCCTCTCCCACCCAAACCTTGTTTATCGTAGGGAAAACCCACAGCAGAAGCAGGGCTACCTGTCATAAAACGTGATTCTTCTCCCTAGTAAAGAGAGTTTTCATTATATTTTTCCTCAGCCAAGTTCTTGAGGGAAAACACCAGGCATCTGGCCGCTGACCCAGTGCAACAAACTTCCTCTCCTGTCAATTTCAGCTTCATCTTTCTTAAAATTGAAATTTACCTCCAGCCTTTGCTTCTTCCTGGTCTTTCTTTAATCAAAGGGGGAAGTTAAACCTGTCAGGAGGGACACACGGGCTGCCTATCTGAGACAGAGAGCAAGCAGGTCCCAGAGACGTGACATCTGTGCTCCTACTGAAAACCATCCTTGTCCAGTAACTTTAGATGGAGAAACGGTTTTCCCTGACTCCCAGGGAGGAGGAGGGTGCTGAGGTCAGGGCAGGGAAGGAAAGGGCAGGAAGGTTTGTGCTGCTTCACGTCTTTGAAGCGACGGCTGGTGTCCACCTTGTCCATTCAGAGTGGAAGATGGGCTGTTGAGCAAAACAAGACAAATGTGATGTCCTGATGGATTGTCTCCTGTGCACGAAGTCAGTGAGCTTATCATCACTGCAATTATATGACTAATGTCAACAGGTGCTACATGTAGAAAATGTGTTCACAATTAAGTAGGACTGCTTCCCCAGAAAACCCCGTGCAGACTCCCTCACTTCAGAAAGCTCAGATGTTTGCTGGACACGCTGAGGGCCTGAAAATAAAGCAAGGGGTGTCCTGGCAGTGTGTGGCTGACAGCGGTCTCTGCTTACAGGGCAAGGATAGCACCCATGATGATCAGCTTCTCCACAACCAGCATTTACTGTAGGTGGTGTCTGTAGGTGGATCTGGCTTGAAAAATTACACAGTAAAAGCTACTATCTACCTATGCTGATTATTTGTCCCTCCTGAAAGAGTTACATTTTAATGACAATTTGCATGTCTGAATGTAGATGGTATTTTTATTTGTTTATTTATTTTTTACTTTTTTCAGGAAGTCACCGTACAAAGGGAAGTTTCCCAACAACGAGTAATGAGTTTTCCCATTGGTATGTGTTTTGGATGAAACAGAATACTTTGCCCAAATTGCTTGGCCATCCTGTCCCCAGAAGTCCTTGGTCATCCCAGCTCTCACGGGAGCAGCAGTTCTGCCCCCTAGTGGTCAGAGACCTTCATCGTCTCACGCTTGCTCCTCCCCTCTCCCAGTGCCCTCAGTGGTCCCTCCCTGCAGGCTTGTGTTGGGTACAAGCGTGGTCTCACCCCTTCCTCACGGTCAACTCTCCCAAAGGGAGGGGCACCGAAGCGGGGGTGGGGGGAGGCGAAAACAAAGGTGAATGGAGTCTGGGCTTTCAGATATTCAGTGGTAAGAATTCATTTCAAAGATACTACAACAAGGAGATCATTATGCTCTTTTCCTGACACACACCAGTGAAGGCAGCTCTCACACAAATGATGTGGAAGCAAATGGAACGGCACAGCCATGTGCTGGTTGTTCTGGACTCTGGCTCTCAAGGTCTCTTCGGTTGGTCGTCGGACAACTCTGATGTTGAAGACAGTGTGGAATTGCTTTGATGAATATTTCCATTAGATTCTTTGCAAAGAGTTCAGAACCTTCGCATAGTGCTTCCCAAGTAGCCTGACGCCTGCTGGTAATGATTCAGGAAGATGAGTCAAATGAAGGGAATTGAGGCACATGACTTTGTTGATACGCCCCGTAGTTCTCCAAACTACAGTCACTGTGTGGACTGTCCTGGGATTAATCAGGGGCCATGGCACTGGTCCAGTCTTGAAGAAGGGCTTTCCTTCCAGAAAACAGCTCAGTCTCACAGATGAGAATTTCAGTTTCTGTTTTTCTTTCTTTTCAAATATTCCTGGGTCAGGGAAAACTATCTCTAAGGAATATTTTAAGGTGTTTATTTTGTGTGATTTCTGTGATGAGCTCAGAAGGTAAAAGATAAAAGAGGGAAAGGAGCCATAATAGTAAAAAGTGAAGGATGAGAAAGAGGAACTTACTTTTTTTCTGGAGACCTATATGTAGACTCATATGGATAATTGAACATCACCATTAAAGTTGGTTTAATACATTAGGCGCCAAGTGTATGCCAGTTCCACAGTGAAGCTGTCTGGCTGGAATGACTACTTCCAGGTTTCCTGTTTTGACCCACTTATGAAAACAAACAAACATACAAACAAACCGTAGGATAGGTCTCATTTCTCCTTTTAATTAAATTTACATCAGGGAATCTAATGAAAGTCAATATATCAGAGGTTATCAGCTGAAGCATCCTAAGTATTCTCACCACAGAGACCCACATGGTTTCTGAATTCTAATGCATTCATGCATAATTTTAAATTGGGATTATTTTAGTGCTAATACAGAATCCAAAGGGCTCCAGCTTATTGATATTTTCTCAACCTTATTTTACAAATTATGTTCTCTACAAATCACTTTAAATTGCATGGGCATCAAGTCTGGAAAGAATCGAGGTGCCGGTCTTTATGCTATAAGAAAAACAGCAGCTTTGAAAAGATGGAGAATAGGTAGAATGACAGATGAAGATGCGGATTAAAATAGATACAAGCGATTGTCGATAAGTGTATGCAAATACCAGCTCTACCAGGCACACACTCTGGAGTTAGTCTCAGCTTCCCTTGGTTCCACAGTTTGATATTCATACGAGAAATGCCAGCTGAAGCTTGCGCTGCTCTCATTACTTCCTCAGCAAGATTGCATTGGCCCACTGTCAACGGAGAATGACTCAGCTCCTGTCTGAGGCCTGGGGCTCATCCTGGGGGCAACAGCCTTGCCCCAGCCTTGCCCACCTGGCCCTCACGACGGGGAAGAGACCTTCATCTGTGCCCTGCCAGCACTTCCACCTTCCTGTGAGTGAGGCTGGGGTGAGAAGAATGCTCAGGAAGAAGGGCAGCTGTCCCCACTGAGTGAGAACCAAAGGGTACTACCCTGATTCCCTCAAGCCTGGAGCCAATCTGATAGGTTAGACCTAAGAGTCCCCTGTGCCCTGTCCTGCGTGGTCTGGGTGGTCACTGGCAGCTGAGGGAGCATGGCCAGAGTGAAGTGAGCAGTGGCCATGGCAACGCACTCCCCCTGCACACAGCAGCCAGGCACGGTCCCCACCTGTGGGAGAAGGAAGCCTGTGCAAAAAGCACCCCCGGACCCCCAAATGAGAAACAGGGAGAGAGGCCAGAAGAGTAGCTTTCCTTGTTTTCATATTTGGGTAGCAGATTCAGGTGCTGTGCTGGTCCAGGCTCACGAGAGCCAACTGCTCCACAATCTGGAATTGGCAAACCTGTTGTTTAACCAGGGGTAACTTGAAATCAACCAGGAAAGAAATGTTTACACCTGAGAAATACCTGCCCAGGAGAACTAACTGGTTTCCGAGCTTACTACCACATTTTCTCCAAGCTCTGAAGGGTGAAATAATACTACGCTATTCCTGAGAGACCCACACACACACTTACCTATAAAATTATGGGTTTGGTTGTGTCTTCATTTTGGAATTGGTGTCTAGACTCACAACAAACTCGCTATTTGAGGGAGCTGATGGAGCCATGAACAGGCTGCAGGATGGATGGAACCAGTGAGGTAGGAGCCGATTTTATCAGAGCAGCAGGGAGCGGCAGTGACTTGGCAGGTTTACTGGACATGGTGGGGGCTTGCTATTCAGAGCAGGAGAGCCTGGGGTCTTTCCTCTGCAGAAAAACGAGATGTGATTCATTTTTCCAGCCTCAGGCTGGACTGGGTGAACCTTCCACAGAAGTTGCCTTGCGCAGCTCACCATTCAAGGCAAGAAAACCCTGAACCTGGGACAGCAGGGGTCCTGGTCATCTCACCTCTGTGTGCCTGGGAGAGCAGAGGCATGCTGGTGCGTCCCTGTGCCCAGGGAAGGCGTGCCCTCAGGTTCCTTCCACAGTTTCTAAACTCCCATGATCTTATAAGAAGTTCTTGCTAATTATTAGAGAAATGCAAATCAAAACTACAGTAAGGTTTCACCTCACACCTGTCAGAATGGCCATCAACAAAAAGTCTACAAATAACAAATGCTGGAGAGGGAGTGGAGAAAAGGGAACCCTCCTACACTGTTGGTGGGAATGTAAATTGGTGCAGCCACTATAGAGAACAGTATGGAGTTTCCTTAAAAAACTAAAACTAGGGCTTCCCTGCTGGCACAGTGGTTGAGAGTCCGCCTGCCGATGCAGGGGACATGGGTTCGTGCCCCGGTCTTGGAAGATCCCACATGCCGCAGAGCAGCTGGGCCCCTGAGCCATGGCCGCTGAGCCTGCGCGTCCGGAGCCTGTGCTCCGCAATGGGAGAGGCCACAGCAGTGAGAGGCCCGCGTACCGCAAAAAAAACAAAAAACACTAAAACTAGAGTTACCATATGATTCAGCAAACCTAGTCCTGTGCTCTAATTTGAAAAGGTACATATATATTCAGAGAACACTCAATTCCAAAAGATATTAATATATAGGTATAACTGAATGTCTTTGCTGTACACCTGAAACTAACACGACATTGTAAATCAACTATATCCTTCAATAAAATCGTTAGACAACAAAGAAGTTCCTGTGAAGACAAGTCCCAGCCCCAGTTCATGAGAAGACCTGCCCTCTTGGGACCTGGAGCTTATTGAGTTTGCTACGTTCATGGAAGCATCAGGCCTGTGCGTCCTGCAGGCGGCTGAGAAGGAGCTGTGCTGACGTCATTGTCCTGAGCACCTGCTGAGTCTCTCCTTGCACGTAAAAGTGACGAGGCACAAGTTCTCAATGTGAAAGCTTGCCCTGTGCCCTAAAGATGTTCACCGTCCGGTGGATGGTGGAGAGGCCTTTGTGATCTTTGGAGCAGACAACGCACAGAGCAGAACTGGCACAAGATAAAATTATCCCGGAGGCTGTGAAGGCTGGGGAGCGTGCCTGGCACCTCCCAGCCGGCCAGGCTGTGCCACCCCATGTTCCAGCACCTGCCTGACCCTACGCCAGGTGTCAACCTGGAGAATCGCCACCTAGCAGGAGGGGTTGAATCGGGTTTTTGGAGGCAGCGCCATAAAGGCCAAAATGCAGAGGACGGATTGAGAGGATTTAGACAGAAGGCCACTAGCAGGTACCCACCTGTCCAATCTGGGACGTGTTGCCCCTGGAGGGACAATCACAGGGGCATTGAAGGACGATTCCCAGGGCACACATCTGCCTGGATGAGAGGGAAGACCTCGGAAGCAGAGGTTCAGGGCTGGTCCCCCGCATCCCACTCATGACATGGACTTCCAAGCACGTGGATTTTTCAGAGGCCGTTTTTACCTGCATCATTGATGTCTTGCTGCCCCTTGTAAATCCTTCAACATGTTGGCCTTACCTTTTCTTTTTTTTTTTTTTTTTTTTTTTTGCCATGCTGCATGGCTTGCGGGATCTTACTTCCCCGACCAGGGATCAAACCCACCCCCTTGCAGTGGAAGCACGGAGTCTTAACCACTGGACTGCCAGGGAAGCCCCAAGCCTTACCTTTTTCTTAAAAGGTAGCAGATTTGATTTGATTTGATTTTTTAGGTTTGATTTTTTAGATCGTTTGTATCCATTTGATACATTTGATTTTTTAGATCGTTTGTATCCAGTAGAAGGAATTAAGTTAGAGCTGAAATGTTTGGGAAGGATATTTGGAGCAGGTGAGAATAGGCACTTTTCTTTTGCCAGCTCAGTAAATATAACTCTTTCTTATTCCATCAGTGAACAAGTTCAGTAAATTTTCTTCCAGATATCCCCAGTGAAGTTGGACTTCAAAAAAATATGTATTTCAAGCCTGAATTTTGCCTTGCGATCGATGGAATTTGACATTCACAAAACTTTTTAAAAGGTATAAAAATTTGTCATTAGGCCACATTTGTTTATTTCCCTTCAATCATTCATGGCCTTCGGAAATAGCATCACTTTATCAGGGCACAACTAACCTCATTACAAAGCAATAAAATTATGACATTAAAACGTGGATATATTGGATGTCTGAATTGTAATTAACTACTAAGAAATCTGTTCGTATGCTGATCAGTAGCAAAGAAGTATTTGATCTTGGATTTTCAACCATAAATTATTCCTAATTTGAAAGTATCCCATTTCTATTCTGTATCTGTCTTTTAATAATATGCTAGGTTGAGTCAACCTATAAGCTTCTTGTTTTTGTCCTTTTTTTTAGTAGGTCTATAAACCCACTGGCAACTTCCCTGGGGCATCGTATCAAAGCCTTTGTCTATCACTGCAGCTGCTGATCGTTGATGGCCGAGCCCCCAGCCTCCTACTGGGTGCACGTGATTCGCTCACCTCCAGAGCGCGGGTCCAGCTGTACCCCGCAAAGCACACCACGCTGCAACGTGTGGGAGAGGCTGAGGGCTTGCAGGGGAGTCTTAGCCCACAGTACGCCGAACAAGTCTCTGCTCGTTCTTAGTAAGGACGCCTGCCCACCACTGATGGCTTTCACATTTCTCATGATGTTTCTTGAGACAGAGGAGGTCCAGCCCCTTGTTCTTTTGCTCATTTGTTTTGCAATGTTGCAAGCAAGAGAGCACCGAGCCGTTGACATAGACACTAAAGGCAGAATGCGGGGCAAGTCCTTCCCCCAACTCATGGTTTGAATTCCTACCTTGGGCCTCACGTCCCCAGATGTCCAGGTGGACTTACCTCTGTTCAGCCTTTGCCATCAGCCTTTTATTTCTGTCCTCATTGACGCTTAGGACAGTGATGTGGGAGTGGACAGCATCGCTGGCTACACAGGACGTGCCATCTGGGTCAGAGCCCGTGAGCGTATCCCGTCCAGGCTGATTTCTGCCTGGTTTAGCTGCTGGTTCAGCTGCTCTGAGCTGGCACCAGGTTTCATAAGGTTTTCACCTTCAATCTCCTTTCAGATTGCTAGCTAGCTAGAAACCTTTTTTAAAAGAACGATTCCACTGCTAAAGCTCTGGAATGAAAGTCTGTCTCTCCCTCACCACCAGAGGCACAGTTGTGATTTTATTATTTTATATTGAGGACAACTAAATTCGCTCCCACCTCAAAAAAAAAAAAAAAAAGAAAAAAAGAAAAAAAAGCAGTGTCTTAAATAGCATGGGGTGGTCTCTTCTCTCGCAGATCGTTATCAAGTCAGCCACTCACCACATTCCTACACTAGGAAGCAGGACATTTACAAATGGGAGAAGCCACTGCAGAGTCTTTAAAAAGGTATCATTTTGGCTGCTGCTCTAAATAGAAACCTGTGGGTTCGAAACCCATCGTGCTTCACGTCTTCATGGGCGAGCATGAAATCACATCATTTTCTGGCGGTTTTGCAAAAGAGTTGGGGAGATGAAATGTATTCAGAGCTCCTTGGGGGGATTCGTGGTACTTGCTTTCTGCTCCTCTTTCTCTGTGATTTGGTTTTCTGAGCCACACCATGTGAACCTCAGCTTCGGATGTACAAGGATGGAAAACTAGAACCGCACATTTCAAACAGATTTCAGAAACAAACCATTCTGACTTCATGTCAGGAAGGATGACGTGAAATTTGGTTTTCCCCACCAAATTTGGCTCCCAGCTGTGATGTGTCAAGTCAACCAGGAACACGTAATTGTATTCAACCCCAAAATCAAGCTCCCAGCTGACGTTTTGTATTAGCAGTATCAGAAAGCAGGTCTGTTTGTCTTTTAAAAACAGTCGCTACTTGGGAGCTTTGAATCCTGACCTTGCAAGATGGCGTCCTGCCCCTCTGCTCCCAGAGGGGGACACAGCCCGGCTGGACTCTTAAGACCCTGGGGACCGTGATGGGGGAAAGGGAGGGACACAGCCTTGAACCCTCCACTCCGAAAGGTGGTTCAAAGGAAGCAAAATGGGCTTTCAACATATCACGTTAAATGAATTCTTCTTTCTCTGCTGAAATAAAGTCAGTTTATGATGGATAATCAATAAGGAATATAGAATCTAGGTTTACAAATAGCTCGTCCCCAAATAATTCTCCTGCTTTTACTCTTCCTGGCTGTGTTCAGGAAGGATGCCCTTCCTGAGGGAGGGTACCCTTCATAGTGTGTGAACAATGGGGAAGCAGTAGCTGTTTGTCCACATTTTGGAGGTCTTGGTGAGCCGGACCATAGGTGAGAAGGTGTCTTTCTCTGACCCTCAGAGCACTTGTCTGGAAGGGAATAGGGGCGTCTAAACAGGAGAAGGGATGCAATCAGGTCCTTGGGTGTGTGCTGCCACAGGAGTGCACAGGACAGGGATCCGGGGACTCACCTGCCTGGGGACCACACAGCGAGGACTTGACAAGTGAAGCTGCCAACTGGACTGCCCTGGGCCTCCAAGCCTGCATGCACGGGGACCTGTCAGGCAAAGGTATGAGAACACATTTAGAGCAGAGGACAGAAGAGGCCAGGAAGCCTCTTTACAACTGTTGTTGCTTGGATAACAGCATATGGTACCTCAGAGGCTGAGGCTTCCCCAGTCCACAACTACAGGACTTTCCCTCCTTGGATATTCCTTCAGGAGAGTGGGGTAGGCTCTGATTCCGTTTTGGTAAATCTATGTAAAATCATACTCTAGTATTTTAAATGCCAATATGTCCAAACTTAACCAAGGGGTTACTCTACGGGCCCAATTTCCTCCTCACCATTTTAAGCTATCTGTAGGCATTTGATTTCAAAATAAAAATCGTTAAGCCACATCACATTCCAGCTTGATGGCCTTTTTTCAAAAAACATATATAGTTGATCACTTATAAAACTTAAAAATGCTAACTTAAAAACAATAACATTGGGAGAATATGATTATGCAAATTACACTGTTAACAAAATTTACACATAAATGAGAACATTTTTTTCCCATCATAGTTCTTATAAGGAAACCCTGGGAAGTAAATTATCTGCAGGAGAGTACAGTATAAAAATGTATTAAAAGCTGCAAGAACTAAATTGAAATGTCAAACATAGTTATTTATATTAAAACCCAACAAAACCAAACAAAACAGGTGATGGGCCCTTCCTAAGCCATCTGTTGAAATTGGGAGATTCATTTTGCTCTTTTGGGCAAAGCTAGTTTCATCAGCTTCACTGGGGTTCCTCAGGGGGCAGATCCAGGTCACCCAATTGTTCATAATTCTTGAATTCCAGTGATTTCTTTTCATGTAACAATTTTAGAGGTCTGACTAGCATGGCTAGTGTTGTTGACAGCTTCAGCAGAGTTTCCAGACTCTTTTCATCTTAAAAATATAGATCTGATACCCAAGACCATAGAATATATATACAACGGCATTAAAAAGGTGAATCCACAGCACAAAGTCATCTCCTTATTTGAAATGACTCACTTGTTCAAGTGGCATTTCTCTGTCCTGGCTGTTCCCCCTTCCCCCTTCTTGCCCTTTCTCTTGTCCACTTTTGGGAGCCGACCACGCCCCCGGGGCTACGACATCTGCCCCCAGACAAAGGAGCCCCAGAGCATAAAGCGTGTCGCAGGACGGAGGGAGCTTTTCAAGTTGATGGGAAGTGATGACACTTGAGCGGGACATGGCTGGCTTGCTGGATCCTGACAACGAGCTGTGTGCCCTGAGGTGCGTCCAGCAGCATGGGGCCTTTGTGGGACCCCCGCCGTCCTCTCGGGGCGGCCACAGCTGGGCAGCTGCATTGGGAAAGCTAACTGAGCAGAAAGGGCTCCCCAGCCTGGCCTCTGATTTCTCACATTTAATTACCTGCTTTCCCTTTCCTGTGGTCATGGAGAAAATGGAATTACATCACGCACCGTGTAGCCCTGGAGAAGCATTGAATGTTTCTAATAGAGCCACTGGTGACAGACACAATAGGCGTGCCCCTTGTCTCACACTGGATATTAGCCGCTGCAAACAAGTGTGGGCATTCCCGCTCTGAGGGTCTTCAATAACAGACAAAGGAGAGCAGGCTTCTATCGTGTCACTCCTAGCACCGCACAGAAAGAAAAACTTTATTTAGCTGCCCTGGTTTGGCCAAGCCTCCTCCAGGTCCTGGAGAGTGGGCAGAACTTTTGGAGACCTTGCCCGTTGAGCTATAAATATTGATTTCCTTTAACTCTGAGTTCCCTCCCCCCTGCAAGAGCTGCCATATGTTACCTTAATCCCTTTAGATGCATTTTCGTCTTAAAGTTTACTCAGCTGCACCCTTGCTTTTAACCCAATCCATGCGACCCTATGGAACTCAAGGATGAAACTGTTCCCCCGAATGTTAATGGAACCCAAAAGGACACAGTGATTTCTCCACATTGAGACAAAAAAGATGACACCGTAACCACATCATCAGCTACGTTCCATCTGGTGTCATATGATTTAGTTTGATCGATGGGGACTTATCTCTCAGTTTGAATTATGTGGCAAGTCCTAGAGGCTCATCTCAGCCCTTGCCTGGTATTAAGACGATTTCAACAGCCAGCATCTTCACCTAGTATGACTCTGTTTCAAAATCCCTCTTGCTTGAAAGATGCAGACTGTCTTCAATTTCTAAAAATTAACAACTTAAAAGGAAATAACTAAGATCTTCTATCACCTACTCATCTGCTAAAATGATGTTTGTTTTTTCAAAGAAGCAGGCCATCCTTGCTATGAAGCAAACAACACACACATACAAAAAAAAACACAAAAACAAAAATCAGAATCTGTGTGTCTATTTTATCATCAGATATGGGGTATCTACAGGGAGTCCCCTGGGTTTAATCTGATCCACTTTCATGTATATGAGTTAACTCCTGACAGTGATAGGGGAGGTCTGTCTCCTGGGTTCAAGACCACTGTAGTCTAGTGGAAAAGATAAAATATGAACAAGCAAATGCTCACAAAAGGTGGAGGAAGGGCCATGAGAGAGGCACACAGTGCATTATTGGGATACTAAGGGGGAAGGGATCACATTGGCCTAGAGGCAGAAGCTTCATGGAGCACATAAAACCCTGTCTCTGCCTTAAAGGAGCCAAAGCTCCCATGGCCAAGAGGCCAGGAGGGTCATCTTGTGGTAGAGGAGTGGACACACATGTGGGGGACAGTGAGTGGTTTACTGCACCCCGGTGGAGAGGTGGGTGGGCAGGGCACCTGGGAGTTGAATGATGGCTACATCAGTTAGCCCTCTGGCTGTCGAAGAGTGTGCAGGTAACTGTGGGGAGCATAAAGGAATTGAGTTTATGGCACAAAACAGAGATATTCCTCTCGCTCAGTGTCAGAGACATCATATGGAAATGGTGTTCCAGATGGCTAGGGTGGGGTGAGTTTGAAGAGCATTGCAATAATGCAAACAAGAGAATCTGAGAAATGATGGTGGCGGTGGCGACTGGTGGAAAGAAGTTGCAGGTCAGACACAAAGGTCACATAGTGTCCTAGGGCTTGGACC
Organism: Aethalodelphis obliquidens; assembly: GCF_003676395.1. Lineage (NCBI taxonomy): Eukaryota > Metazoa > Chordata > Mammalia > Artiodactyla > Delphinidae > Aethalodelphis > Aethalodelphis obliquidens. The sequence goes on from NW_020837973.1 coordinate 3,104,527, forward strand.
CCGACCACATGTAGATGAGGAAGGAGGGTGGTCAAAGGTGGTGCAGGGACTTCAGCTTAGCAGGACGAAGAGTGGAATCAGGAGATGCTGGCATGGAAAAGCTAACCCCTTGAGTTGTGTTTGGGATATTTTGAGTTTACAATATACGTTTTTTATCGGGGTATAGATTTCCAAGCATGTGGTTAAAATTTTTAAATTGAAATGTGAGAGCAATTTGGAGTCATCCCTGTAGAGGTTTTGAGGTTTACGAGGGAGCACATTGGCGTAGAAGGGACTGCTGTGGAGCACGGAAGACAGAGATCTTTGCAGTGGTTTCATTTAGGCAACAACGGTCCTAGAGAACTAGTCAAAAAAGTGAAAGTTGAAGCTGGCAGAAAGAAAAACCGTCAGCAGGGCAAAACCTGGCATCTTGGGCATGAGAGGACTGAGGCATTTTGTAATTAGAGGATCCCCATTAATCTTTTTTTTTTTTAAATAAATTATTTATTTATTTTTGGTTGCGTTGGGTCTTTGTTGCTGCGATCGGGTTTTCTCTAGTTGTGGCGAGCGGAGGCTACTCTTTGTTGCGGTGCATGGGCTTCTCATTGCGGTGGCTTCTCTTGTTGCAGGCTCTAGGGTGCACGGGCTTCAGTAGTTGTGGCACACTGGCTCAGTAGCTGTGGTGCACGGGCTTAGTGGCTCCGTGGCATGTGGGATCTTCCCAGACCAGGGATTGAACCTGTGTCTCCTGCCTTGGCAGGCGGACTCTTAAACACTGCGCCACCAGTCCCCATTAATCTTGCAAGAAAAACTCCAGCACTGCCCTTGGCCTCATCCAAAATTAAAGAGTGAATGGAAAAGGTGTCGATGAAGGTAATGCAGGTTGAGGATTCTTCTAGGATGCCAAATAGTGAGAGAAAGGATGAAGATTATGTACACACTTTCAGGAATATCAAGGTAAAGAAAAAGATTTGTTCACATAGACTTTCCCTTAAGGATTATCTATAAAATGCTTTATACCCTCCAAGTATTCTGACTAACACTGGGAATGCTGGAAATAAGATAGACCAGACCTCTTTTTTCTTGGAACTTACATTGTATGGGAAGCAGGTGAAGGGAGGACCAGGGAATGTAACAGACAGTAACTGGAGAGTCCCACTCGGCAGGTGTTTTCAAGGGTCACACCAGAGAAGATTGATATTTAAGCTGAAAACTATAATAATATGACATTGTCCTACAGGGGAGGGGCAGGAGGAGGGGCACTTACAACTGAAGAGAACACACAGGGGCACAGGCTGATAGGATAGGTGGCCAGCATCCAGAAAGTAGTGAGTGAGTGTCTCTGCTGGGACCTGGGTTTGGAGACAGGTCACAAAGGGCTTGCGTGATAAAGACTCAAGATCTTAGTCTAAGAGCCTCAGAAACCATCAGAATGCTTTAGGAGGGGAAAAGATGTGATCTCATTTGCATATATAACTCCCTCTCAGCTGGTACCCAGCATCCTCTCCCTGGCGCCCAGCCTCTCCATGGAGCCAGGACAGAGTGAGTCAGGGATAATCCCCCACTTTGCTTGGAGACCTTGGTGAGTGTGGATCTGTGCTGGAGAGGAGCCTGGAGGTGTGGGCACAAAGGGACTTGGAAGGTGTGTGCTCCCCTAGCCCATCTCTGTCCCCCAGACATTCTGGGAGACCTTGACCTCATGCCTGCTTTTCCCTACCTACTCCTGTCTTCAAACCTTCATTATCGATCACTCTCTGGAGCTTACCTTTTACTAAAGAACCACTCCCTCTCTCCTACTTCCACCCCAAAGACTTCACACGTGATGGTAAGGATTTTAAAAGCCAGAGGGCATGGTAGACATTCACCCCTGAGATTGCCTCCACCCCAGTTTCATGTGAATTTGCCCCTTCTGTAGAAGCACAACGGGGAGAGATGGGCAAACCTGGAGTTACATCAGGACAGTTTTTATACTTAGAATCTTGAACTTCTCAGCAAAGGAATTATCTGTCTGTTACTTCTCAACACTTATCTTACATGATTTCTCACTTTTTATAACACTTGCAAAGAGACACTCATTTGAGGGAGGGTAAGGAAAGCAATTTAAAAATCTTCAAAAATAAAAGCAAACTATTAAAGAAATAGAAGTGAAGGCTGCAAAAAGGAAACTTGAAAAGTACGTGGCTGGGAAGACACTTTGTGGATACGGACACGCCCACATCACCCTACGGGTTCAAAGAGAGGATTTAAAATAAAAGTCACTTCACATTTCCTGCTGAATGGGTTTATTTTGGTTTTTCTTTCCCAGTGTTTTATCTCCGGAATCTTAAAGTCCAAGGTATGCTTTTCTCACTGGAATCCTCCCTGAATCACTTGAAGGTAAGTGGGCTAGAGGCCATCCCAGCGGTGGGTACCAGTCAGCTAATTAGGTGATTAAGTCATTAGAGGCAGATGCACATCTGAAAGCTTCAGCCCAGCCACTCCAAGAGGGATGAAGCCCAAACTCCAGCTTTCTTCTTACCAGTCTCCCTTTAAACTGAAAATGTGACTAATCCCTTTAACTCAGCCCAGACTTTTTTTTTTTTTTCTTTTGAGTAGAAAAGGAGAAACCAAATCCAGGAAGCTTTTCAGGAATAGCCTTTGAACAAGGTAGAATAACAAATGCCTCTTTCTTGGGGGTACCTTGGGAAGAGCAGGCTTTCAATAGCCAAAGGCCAAAAGGACTTCAGCGAGTGTTCCAGGGCAGGGACACAATGGCAACTTAGATGCAGGGATTTGTCTCTCAGACCATTAGCCTGATTAGTAATCGGATGCCTTTTGATGTGGGTCTTCTTGGGCACACCTTTTGTCTTTGCTAAATGAAGAGATGGTGGTTTGTGTTGTGTTTTCTCCCAGGTGATTCCTCTGGGTTCCACAGAAGTAGTGCAAAGCCCTTGCACAAAGAGATACTTCCTGCTTTATCTCCCTCCTGACACAGCAAATCCAATTTTCTGACTCTGTCTTTGGAAGGGAGCCTCTTTTCAGAAAGTAGAGGAGGAGGAGGATATAGTGGGTTTTTAAAAGAAGTATCTGTTATATTATGAGAATGAAAACACTAAATATGTCAATAAATCATGCTGAGTTTGAAAGTTCATTGGTCTTAACAAGGTGGCAATGACTGGCACTTAAATATTTATAAATGCACTGATATCCTTGAAACTGAGGTGACAATCACAGCATGTCAGTGACTGCTGAAGAGACATCTCACCCTGCTGGGGCAGTGACCTTCAGGGCTTGGGTCCATCGGCCAGCCCCCCTGTACCCCTCCTCTTAGCAGATGCCCACAGGGTGATGATGCATTTGCTACCTAAGCAAGTGCCAAGATGAAAATGTGTGGAGGCTTCTCTTAAGTCCGACCTTTGTTTAGATCGACATGATGTTCCTCAGATACACTTTGTCCAGCACCTTTGCAGTCGATGGTGGGTGAGGTCCGAAGGCTGATCGTGTTGCTGGACAGGAGGAAGGGATGGGTCAGGGGAGCCAGTCCACGGGGTACTAGCCCAGAGGCGCCTGTGCAAACCACTCCCCCTCCAGATCAGGGATATAAATTCAGAAACAAAAGTGTTTATCTTGGGGGCAGAAATAGTTAACATTGTTCCCCATACACCCTGTCCTGGGCTGAACAGCATCTTAAGGTTCACATGTTCAACATTGATATATGAGCTTGAGTAATTTTGTAACAAGTGTGATGTGTGGCCCTGGGTGGTTGACACAAAGTAACTTTTTTACCCCACATCCTCATAAGCATCATGTATCCTGTGTACTACAAACACACTCCTTGGGCAAAGTGTCAAGTCCACATGGTCCTTTCAGACCCGCCTGCTTAGGTCCCCCATGTACAGCTTTTACCCCAGGACCCCATAAATACCGGCACCACTTCTGTGGCTCGATCTGAACTTTCTGAGGAAACAACACCTCCAGATGTGGCTGAGTGGAAACGGTAACTAATGTCCCCTATTGTTATTTCCTTTCATTTGATGTATCAATTCTGCCTTTTGAAATAAACACTGAGAAGTTCATAGAGGCAGAAATAATCTCTACAAGCAAAAGAAAAGGAAATTACGGAAAAGAATTCCACTGCTTCTGGAAGAAAGTTGTCAAGAAACAAGAGTGGATCCCACTTCTGACAAGATGCCCTGCTGTCCACACCCACCTCACTCCCCCAGAGTTGTCCCCAGTGTGGTCCAAGGACACTCACTAAAAGGGCAGTCACAATGGCCATTGTCTTCTTCCTCAACTTTCCCGTACATTTTCCTAGTTTTGTTTTTTCCCCTCCCTCCTTCTTTCCCTCCCTCCCTTCCTTCCTCCCTCCCTTCCTTCTTTTCTTCTTGCTTTCCTTTATTAATTAATTTTATTTTATTATTTTATTTTATTTTAATTGTCCCCACTGTTTGCCTGTGAGTGTGTGTCCAACCATACGTGACTGTCTCAGCTTTACTTAGTCTGACTAATCAAAACTCACCAAGGTGAGGTGCACACTTGGCCTCACGGGTGCTTACACTACTTTGGGTGAGATGAACCGTCACCCTCATAATATGGATGAAGTTCAGCTATTTACACTTTCTCTGCATATTTTCTCCCTCTCTCTCATGTGACTCTCTTTATCTGTGCTGGGTCAAGGTGCCTGGCATTTGATAGGCTGAGATTTTAAAGGCTAGACATAATTAATTTCCTTAATTCATTTATTAATTTCATAAGAGACATATCCAACACACAGGCAGAGAACCTCTCACGGTCCAGTCAGGAAGGAGGTCCTAGAGTTGAAAAGCACCGTTTCTGCCCCAGGATTCCAGTCTAGTGAGGGGTACAGGGCAGGCTAAACCAGGTAGGCTGGGTGGGGAGATAAGAAGGGTAACCTAGGCTGGACCTGTCCAGGTAGGTAAAATTCAGTTATCATTGTCAGGAAAGTTTGGTTTGAGAACTAGAAAGATTTTAACTACATGATTATAATAGTTGTTTGAAAACCAATATCAGTCCCACAATTCACTTTATTCTTTTCTTAGAAAGTGAGCTTTGTAAAAAGGATGACAAATATCAATTAAATAATATTACATTTAAAAACTGTTCGGCAGAGCTACGTTCAAAGAAACACAGACACCAGGGTATATTGGGATGCCTGTACTCTGAATTATATTAATGTCTGTTCCCCTTTATAGGATTTAATGAGGTATTTTTTCAAGATTCACCTCAGCTCCTTCTATGTTTATATTAATCCAAAAGAAAAGAGAGCAAAATGAAGACGGTTTGGAGCTCTGTTATCCTCTCTTATATTTCCAACCAGAAGGGACTGAGACCCCCCATTGCCCACAAGTAAAGTAGCTCTTTCTTCCTTTTTGCTGATCGCTGAATTGAAACCTGCATAAGCTGATTTATTTATTATGTTGCCTTCAACATTCAAATATGCTTCTATCTCAATTACCTCTCATTGTGACCTTTCAAGTATGACCCAAGATAAGTTTTTTTGCTTTGTTTGCTTTTGTTTTTTATTGTATTATAGTTGATTTACAATGTTGTGTTAGTTTCTGCTGTACAGCAAAGTGAATCAGTTATACATATGTATACATATTTTTTCATATTCCATTCCATTATGTTTTATTATAGGATATTGAATACACTTCCCTGTGCTATACAGTAGGACCTTGTTGTCTATTTTATATATAGTAGTTTGTATCAGCTAATCCCACATTCTTAGTTTATCTCTGCCTCACCCCCTTTCCCCTTTGGTGACCATAAATTTGTTTTCTATGTCTGTGAGTCTGTTTCTGTTTCGCAAATAAGTTTATTTGTGTCATACTTTAGACTTCACATATAAGTGATATCACATGATATTTGTCTTCGTCTGTCTGACTTACTTCACTTAATATGACAATCTCTAGGTCCACCCATGTTGTTCCAAATGGCATTATTTGATTCTTCTTTTATGGCTGAGTAATACTCCACTGTGTGTATATGTGTGTGTGTGTGTGTGTGTGTGTGTGTGTGTGTGTGTATGTATCTCACATCTTCTATATCCATTCATCTGTCGATGGACATTTAGGTTGTTTTCATGTCTTGACTATTGTAAATAATGCTGCTGTGAACATTGGGGTGCATGTGTCTTTCCAAATTAGAGGGTTTTTTTTTCCTGATACATACCCAGGAACGAGATTGCTGGATGGTGTGGCAACTTTATTTATTTATTTTTAACAAGATAGATTTTTAATGTACCCTAAAGGTACATCACACACACACACACACACATACGCACACACACACAGACTTCACAGAAATGTGGAATGTTGAATGCATTCTCCACCCATCCAGTGCACCAAGTGTGGTATGTGAAATACAAGCAAGGAAAGCTCTTACATAACAATAATAGTCTTTTTCAGAAGCAGTAATGTTCCCAGATCCTTTGCCCTGCTCTTTTCAGTAGGGTGACTGTCTTCCCACCAAGTGTGGGTGATCCTGACCTCCAAAGGGGCCAGGGGCAGGACCGGGCAGGTGCCCTGGCAGGTGTCTTCATGGAGAGTACCTACGATGTCCTCATCGGAAGCATCTGAGTTGCACAGACATCTGTCTATATGTGACTACAGATTCTGCAGCATCAGAACTTCAGTTGGCATATTAGCTTCACTGGTCGTCAGAGCTTAAAGATAATCCTGAACCACTTCTGGCTGCCGCAGCTATTTATCACAGCATGGGCTCAAGCTCGTTTTTGTAACTGTACTTGCCATCCTGACTACCTGACCTTATGATCTGGGGGTATGTGAAGAATACCAGATTTTTGTCTGTGTTTCATATTTGCCTATTTCCCCCCTTAATTGAATTACTTTCCTAGGCAGGGGATTTCTCTGGAAAGTTAGCTGAGCGCTTTAGACAGAAAGATGTTTGGTTTCTGGCTGGTTGTCTTCCACAGCCCATTAATTAGATGTAATGCTTTGTAGTTGTGGACACCCTGTTATTTCACCTAAGAAACTGGCAATTTTTTCTGTCTTCAGTTGCCTGACCTACCTTATGACAGGTAGTTTTCTGTGCAATAGTAACTACTTGGTATGGTGCTTAATTGTATTGTGACTTTTTGGAAGTCACTCGATGACAATGGAATCAAAATTAAGTTAACCTTTATCTTGGTGTTCTACCAGGTACAGAGACCATCCAGAGGAGACAGCAGACGATGATTAAATTCATGCTTGGCCAGCCAGGAACCAAAGCCACTTATTCCTTCATTTACTTCCTAAAGCCTGGTGAGTCTTTATTTAATTTATTTATTTTTAATTTTGGCCATTTTCTTTGGACATGGATTCTAAAACATCTTGAATTTTAAAATGTTGTATCGTGAAGAAGGCATAAAATTATTGCCAGTCAGCTTCATTTAGTGTGTTCACTTGGATTACTGAATTGTGAGCTGGTTGTTTGTCTTGGTAAATATCAATAGTCTTGAGTGACCTCACCCACCATCAAGATGTGTGACAATGATAGCTGTCTTTGGACACGTCCGCCAAATATGGGACATCTGTTTGCAGCCATTCCTTTTGACCACAGGTAAACCACACTTCCACTGTATTGGTGACAAGTAACACATTGCTCCTTCATCTGTTGTTGGGGAACATTTACAGGGTTGGTTTTAATGGAATATTTCATGCCACAGACTTTGGGAGCCAGTACCTGGTGTGGGAGCTGGTACCCAGGGTGTGTAGATGCAGGGATAGCTTAGTGGCTTCAGAAAATATGTATATTTTCACCAAATTAAATGTATGTTCAGAAAACGTGGACCGAGTGACTTGGGTGCTGCTGTCATGGTGGAGGGCAGGTTCCATGACCTCAGCTCCTCTACCACTAGACAAGGCCCCACCAGCCCAGGTGACCTTCTCCAGGTGAGCACAGCCATCACACACACATTCACCCAGTAGGGGTGTGAAGAGTTGCTGAGCTTTTATGAGCAGTGCACACTCTGGATAACTTTGCTTTGTTTTGTTTCACTAAAAAATAAAGACAGAGCATTTTGTTTTGTAAATTTGTTTTATGCATTTTATTTTCCCTTGGAATTTTTAAGTCATTATCTATCTATCCATCTATCATCTATCTATCTATCTATCTATCTATCTATCTATCTATCTATCATCTATCTATAATCTATCACAGTTACTCCAAGCTATGAGTGTTTGAGGGTACTATTAACTCTATTTTAGAAATTGCAGAGTTCATTAAAAATGGAAAGAAGATACTTGCAGTTTCACTGTGGCTCTATTATATGGTGATGTTGGAATGAGAAACGAATGTTGAATCTGATGCTTTAATCCAGCAAAAGAACATCAAAATGCAGCCTAAGTATGTCTTCCAGCTGAGCTGACTTTCCTGGTCAGTGTTACCAGGAGGGGGGCCAGGGACCCAATGCCAGAAAGCCAGGCTGACCTGTAACTCCAAATGAACTCCGAGTTGGAAGGCTTTCACAAGTATTTGGAAAGTTGAATCTCTCTCTCTTCTTTTTATTTCATTCTACCAACTATGAAAAAAGATGCTGAAATATTGTTTTATTTTAGAGTACATCTATAATTCCCCAAATAATAAAATTGTACTTTCAAACAGTCACAATGTTTAGAATTATTATATGTAGAGCAGGGGTTACCAAATTCTGTCCCTCAGGCCAGGTCTGATCTGCAGCTTCTTTTGTAAATAAAGTTTTATTGGGACACAGTGAGGCCCATTCTCTTGTGTATTTCCTGAGGCTGCTTTGTGCTCCAATGATGGCAGACTGGAGTCGTTGTGACAGACCACAGGCTCTGACAAAATGTAAAACAGTTACTCTAGCCCTTCACAAAAATGCTTACTGATTCCTGTTTTAGGTTAGATCAAAGCTAACCTGCTTATTCACAAATTATACAATTTAGGTCTAGAGTTGTTAGCTAACCTCTTTCTCGCCTTCTAGCAGCACAGGTGAAATTTTTTACTGTGGAGATTTACATAAATAAAATACATGGTATAGACTCTTTCATATCTGACTTCTCTTGCTCAATCTTATATTCTGAGATTCGTTCATGATGTCACGCATAGCTGTCCTGGTTCATTTTTATTAGCATATGAAATTGTATGAATGAATGCATTACAGTCTACTTAGTCTTTCTGCTGAACACTGGGTCAATGGCAGTTTGGGACACTGCAGATGATGCTGCCATGAACACTTCTGTTGAGTCTTGAAGTGCATGGATGTGGATGCACACATTTCTGTCCAGTATTGTACTAGTTAGCTATTGCCACATAACAAAGTACCCCCAAACTCTGCCACTCAAAACAGAAAGCACTGATTTTCTCAGTTTCAGTGGGTCAGGAATCTGGGGTAGACTTAGCTGGATGATTCCAGCTCAAGGTTCCTCAGGAGGTTGCCATAAAGATCTTGAGTGGTCAGTTGAGGCTGTAGCCCCTCCTGAAGGCCTCCCTGGGGAGGATCCCCTTTCAAGCTCAGTCACAAGGCTGTTCACAGGGCTCAGGGTCTTTCTGGCTCTTGGTCGGAGACTTGAGCCCCTAACGACATGGGCCCCTGTGTTGGCTGTTGGAGTGCCCTGTTGACAGGGTAGATGACTTCCTTAGAGCAAATGATCCCAGAGAGAGAGACAGAGACTGAGAGAGAAAAAGAGACAGAGATGTGCACACAGAGAGACAGGCAAAGGTGGAAAGTGGGAGAGACAGAGAGATATAGAGAAACAGAGACAGATAGAGAGAGACAGAGACAAAGAGAGAGAGACAGAGAGACAGAAAGAGAACCAGAGAGAGTTAAAGAGAAATAGTAACTGAGAGAGAGACATAGAGAGACGGAGAGATGGACAGAGGTGAAAAGTGAGAGAGAGACAGACTGATACAAAAACAGCCAGGATCGAACCCACAGTCCTTTTAACCCCGTCACTTCTGTGTCGTCTACTTATTAGAAGTGAGTCGCTAAGTCCAGTCCGCACTCACGGGGTAGAAATCAACGTCCACCTCTTGGAAAGAGGTGTGTCAGAAAAGCTGGGACTGTGTTTTGGTGCATCACTGGAGCCGAATGACTGGTTCCCAGCATCCTCATAGGTTCGCTTTCTTTGGCAAGGGCTACACAAGAGTTTTCCAAGGAGACTGTGGTAACCCACACCTCTGCCAGCTCCATGCAAATTCAGGAACCCCCCAGGGTCCTTATCTACTAATGCCAATCTTTCAACTTCAGCCATTCTGCAAACCACCAATGATGTTTTTAAAAAATGACAGTAGGAAAGGAAAGGTACTTATGGAACTTTTACTAAATATGAAGCTCACAACCTGATAACACACATATGTAATCACCTTAGGAGGTATCACTCTCCTTAGTTTAGGGATGAGCTCAGGGCAGTTCTGTGGCCTTGCTTCCAGCAGCAGAGCCTGGACCTGGGAACAGATCTTGCTAATGCTTTGCTCAGATCTTGATCTTACACGGCCCTGCAAGGCTCTTTGGAACTTACGTTGAGCCAGTGGAAGCTGATCCCTGGTCTCACTGCATGAGACTGGGGCTGCGTGGCCCTGTCTCGGCCACTGTTCATGTTGGGGGGCCCCTCCCTTTTAACCACATCTTCCACCAGAATCTGATACCCGTGCTACATGGAGTTTGGGAAGTGCCTGATCCATGCTTGCTTGGTGGGCTTCAAGGAGCCAGGGCCACCCGCCTACTTAATGTGAAGGGCAGCAGCCTTGTCCTGGGATCCTCCACCCTCTGGGAGCCTCAGGCAGCTGGGCACAGGGCAGAGACAGGGGCCCCGGAGGGACGACTCAGAGGACATGAGGTGACCTGGTCTTGTGTAGCAGGGAGGAAGCATTGGGACCGAGGGGCCGAGGGGTGAAGGCAGTGACGCACTGAGGGAAAGAGAACAGCATTTTGTAATATTTTTGTCATCTCAGCAGGTTAAACAAGACACAATCACAGCTAAGGCCAACACTTTGGGCACTAGACGCAAACTCCACATTTATACCTGACAGTGCAGGACATTCGGGGCTCCAGTATGTACTTGACAACTGTGTGCACAGGGGCTGTTTGATGGGGGTGGTTCTTATGGTTCCAGGAAAGCGAGGAAGGGGGTTAAATGCCACTGACTGTCATGAATGCCAACGGGTGTGGGTTTGACATAAACATGGTACAGACAAAAATGGATCTATGCTACGTATTGTTCACAAACAGCCAGCATCACCTACTTGTAGCCCAGGTACTAGCTACGGCCCCACCTTGCTGGAAGCATGCACACCACAAGCATCTTTTTGCCCAGAGGAGCAGTTACGACAGTGGCGTGATTGCTCCTTTATATTCACTTCCCAACTGCAAATCATTTCTTCAAGACTATCCAAGGTTTCAAAGACCATCCAAGATTTTAATTCCCTTCAGTTAAATTAAGGCAAATTCAGCTGTTAGGAAGTTCAGCATAATGATCTTTATAATATCATGACTATTCCAGCATCCCCGATGCTGAAATATTACTCTTCACATTTGTTTTGCGTTGTTATTCGATGCATTGTTATTGGCTATTGCTATTGCAACACCAAATAAATAATACATTTTGAATTCTGACAAAGTGTTATGGGCCCAATGTGTGTAGAGGTATAAGGGTGTGTATACAATGACTGTACGTTATACATGTGTGTGCCTACGTACTTTGTGCGCTTGATTCAATATGCACATAAGATGGTATTTTTTGCCATTTCTTACGCATGGGGATTTTTAAAAATATTTTGTCTCTCAGGCTTTTTTTACTATTGAGGCAAAAGGGCAACTTCAGTAATTAAGGAGGATAAGTATATATAGGTTGATTTTATTCAGTTTAAAACAATATTTTACAGTTCTCCTGAAGCTTGTATTAATGTCGATGAAGTAGAAAGGGGCTTTTTCCTCCCTCACTGGGGCGCTGAGCATGGCTGCCTGTGCCCTTGGCCGCCACCTAGCCCCAACTCTGGGCCTGAGAGCCTGGCGCCCCGCACGGCCTGCCCGACCTCCCTTGCTAGGCTCTGGCGCGGGCACGAGTTCTGCTGTCTGTCCTACTCTGACACCTGGGACTTCCCCCGGAATTTATTAACCTCTTTCCTTCATCTTTTGCAGAGAATCCCAGCAGTTTTAACGGTGGATCATTTTTCATGAAAGCAGAGAGCTTTTTTTGAATGAATTTCTAGTTTATGAGTCTGTCTGGAAGAGTTTGCGAGAGCGTGCATTTACCCTGCTGGAAAACGTACCATAAATTTTCATGAGTGAAGACTTTCGGTTTCCAAACCAAAGTCGCCTATTGTGAGCAGTCTGCCATCAACCTCATTTCCCTGCTTCTGCTGTGGCTTCAGTGAAATCTCCTCGTGAGCTTCCAGAAGCTGTACTTTTTTGTTTCATTTTGGAGGAAGCCGCTTCTGTGTGACCCTCCGACAGGAAAATTGCCCGAAGGGAGCTCAGCAACCCAGATAGGACCCACGGGAAGCACATCTATGAGACTAATGTACTTTGAGAGAATTCCCATAAGCATAGTGGCCACGGGGGCCGAGAGGGGTGATTAGTGCTGAGAAGGAGAGACCAACTCAGTAGCAAGGGCCTTCCGAGTTCCCGCCCTCACTATCTGTCCCTGGATCCTGGCAACCAGTTTGGGAAAGTCCTGGACCACTCAGGAATCTGAGAAATGCTGCTCCCGTTAAACTGCTCAGAGGTTGGCCTGGCTTTGAGATGTGTTAACCTGGCCCGCAGGTCATCACAGCTGCGCCTAAGCTAGGACTTATCCACACAAGGCCTTCTCCCAAGGAGTTTAGTTGATTTGCAAACTAGGAAGAGATTAAGAATGAGAAGATGTCAGTGAATAAGTCAAGAGGAAAAGTCTGTGGGAAGCAAGAGAGCAGCTAGAGGCCCAGAGGAAAGGTAGACCAGGTACATTTCAAGACTTGGGGTGGGTGGGTTTTGCACCGCGCACTGCACACTTTGGAAACCAGCCCCCACCCTCGCTGCCTCAGGCCCAGGCTGGGTGCGAGAAGAATTTCTGTGAGTGTGAATTAACAGCCTCATTTTACAGGAGGACTCCGGAGCAGGTATTTCTGCAAATCCCAAATACCTCAGCCCGGTGTGAGAAAATGTCAACTTTTCACCCCATGGGTCAAGTCTCATCTGCCTCCCATCCTCTTCCAGGCCCAAGAGGCGGAAGTGTCAGGGCCGTGTGGTCAGGGGTCCAGAGCTTCTAGTCTAGGAGACCAGGTGCAAGCCAGCATCCCCCGAGGGGCACTTCTGGGGAGACCACAGCAGTTTCCCTGAGTTACATGATCTCACCGTCTCGGGTGGCAGCCACCTTGGGGATGAGCCCCCCCAAACCGTCGGACTCATCCTCTCTTTGGTGGCATGAGGACCGGGGCTTGCGACTGAGACTACCGGCTCAGAGAGCTCATCTCACCCTCTTCTGGCATTTCTATGGGCCTTGTGGCTCTTATCCCACCAGCAAAACCCACCCTTCTTTTGTCAAACCCGAGGAGGGAGGCAAAGCTAGGCTCCCTCCTGCCCTTGAACTGTTCCTCACATGCTCACCCAGAGTGCTTTCAATCCTGTACATGACACGTGTGTGCGCGCGCACACACACACACACACAAACACACATACAAGACACATTTCTTTTTCTGAGTGTAAAAAGTAATTCATCATTATAGCTATTTTGGCAAAGAAAAAACATTTATATGTATTTTAAAAATTAAAAATATGTTTATATATTAAAATCTTGCTTTGGTCCCTCAAAACTATATTTTGCTCTTCTAAGTATTTAATACATTGCGATGCCCACTTTGTAGGACATTCTTAGAGGTGATGCCAGCCTCACCACAGAGGCAAAACTTTTGATTCAACAGAGAGGAGACATCTCACACAGCTGAGAAGGTCACGTATCAATATTGGAATAAACACAAAAAGCACCCCACGGAAGTTTAAGGAACGACTAGGAAAGAAACGCTTCTCCCTTCCCCTTGCCAGGTCTCTCCTTGAACATGTCTGTGACTTTAAAAGGCCCTTAAGCAGGTGTTGACCGAGGAGAGAACCACCAAAAACAATCCCACAGCACCCGTTTGAGATGGAAAAATCTGAAATTTTCCATTTACCGCAAATAACATATTAGGAACTAATCCCTCCACAGAGAATTTTAATTCACCTCTTGGAAGGATGTTGAAAAGTGGAGACATTTCATATTGGGTGTATTTATGTATTTATTTATTTTTAAGAAATTCTTCTTGTTCTAAGGCGTTTCAGCCTAAGATCCACGTGTGAAGTGAATCATCAGTGTAAAGAGTATTTTATCCCCATAACGATTGTCGCCGAGGCTGAACGAAGCCACGAAGCAGCTTTTGCAGAGTCACTTTCCTAGGCTCAGTGACTACACATCCAAAAGCCGTTTTGTTTTTCAAAGACTCAGAGCCCTTGAGTTCCAACTAAAATTTATATGGTTTGCTAATTGCCTACACATCAGGAAGGGTGAGCTTGCAATTTCCTTTCACTGTAATTTGAAATCCCATAATTAACAGTTTCTCGTCATCCACTGGGGAACCGAAGACTTGGCAAGCTCCAGGCATGGGAGGTTAGCCCTGCAGAGGCATATAATACTGGCACAATGCTCTGTTTTGTCCTCAAAACAATGTTTTGCTGACTCTGGCATTTTGATTTAATGAAAGACTAATAAGTCCAGAAATTCAAATTTAAGAACTGCTCTTTTATTTTTAACAACCAAGAGTAACAATAATAATTACTTTTCCTTTAAAAAAATGTAGAATTCAACTAAATTAAGTTCATAGACTTTTTTTCTTGGACCTAATTTGGCTTTACTGTTCTAGGTCTAAATCTTGAAACATTTATATCTCTGGTTTCAGTTAAACTAATAAAGTATTACTATATTAATAATTGCTACCCACTTTATTAAGAACTATAGACATCAAATCCTTTATATTCAGGACAAGAAAGCCATTGGGCTCTAAATACTTTTGGCAAATAAGTCCTTAAGATATAATCAAGTATAACATGAGGTCTGATTTTAAACATGAATTAAAATTAAGGACATTACTGATATTTGCAAATCATTAAAGGTCTAATTTGGAAGATAATTCTTGTGATGACATTGAAATAGGGACTCACAGGAATAAAAGGGCTTATACTTGGGGTGAGCTTAGAAATTCTTTGTGCAGATGGCGGGACCTTCAATATCACTGAGCTGTTTAATATAAACCTGCACTATTCAAGGTAACAAATAAAGAAGCATAAAGGAAATGGCACACTCAATTAAAGCGACTCATGAGCTGCCTTGAGAGAAAGAATAATTCAGGGGAAAATGCCCTAATTTTAGATGATTTGGAGGTCCTGGATGAGCAGTTGACTTCTCATCCAATAATATTCAAACTGAGATCAATTCCGCAATTGGAATTGACCAAGGGTGAGGGAAAAACACTGATTTCTGGAGTGTAGGAGCCTGCTTTACCTCCAAGGCCCCACCAGGAGCACGTGTGATTCAAGAAGGCTTTCTGGATTGGACTGTGATTACTCAAGGCTAAGTGCTTGGGATAGAAACGTGATTAGAATGTGGTTCCCATCCTTGAAGACATTACTAAGGAGGAAAGTTGGACTCGAGCATAAACAGCTGTATCACAAGGCAGACTCTGGTCACTGATAAAATTAATATGTAAATAAGTATCGTGGATGTGGATTCTGCTTAGGGAAGAGGCATTTAATAAGTGCAAATATCAGTAGTGTACTTCTCAGTGGTATGAGCCTTACATCTCATGTTTTCTAGTCCATGATTACATTCAAATAGATGAGCAAATGCATCTTTAACCTCATTTTCTCTTTTACTATTTTCCCTCTAAAGATTTATACTACAAAATTACAGCATTGGAAAAAAGAGTGCTCTATTCAACTCTCTAAAAAAATGACAGAAACGGAAACTCATGCTTGAAGACGTTGGATGAAGCTGTACAAGGCCTTTCAGTCTTATAAATGCAAAAAAAAAAAAAAAAAAAGAAAAAAAGGATTGGTTCATATCTAAGCATGAAAGCTACCTCAGGACTGAATCCAAAAGCTCAGATGGTGCCGATCTGAGCCCTTCCTCCCTCTTCTGTCCATTGATTCTGCCATTTCTCATCTATGTGTCTTGGTCTCATCATTTTCCACCACAGACTGGCTTGTTCAGTGTAGCCAGAGAAGAATCCCCACCCTGCTCATCAACCCCCCTGAGAAAGGAGCCTCTTTCTGAAATCCCTCCATCTGTCCTAATGAGCACCTCCCATGGACCCACTGGGTCCCATGCACTTTCCTTGGTGTTATTGCCTGAGTGACGGGGAATTTTTCATTCAAGGCTGGGTCCTGTCACCCCTCCTTCCACAAGCAGTGAGGGGGCAGATCATCATGACTGAGAGGCTCATTCAGCCACAGAGGAGAGGGAAGCAGGGTCCCCAAGACAGGCGTGTGGGCAAACAGAACACCCCAAGTCCCTCCCCATGGCCCTTTGGTGGAGGAGGCAAGCTGAGATGTCCACACTCTATGAACCCATCACTCTTTCTGCCAGACCCCTTGCATTCCAGACAGGAGAGACTCAAGGCAGGCGAGTCAACACTCTGCTGATGAAAGCAAATGAGTCAGAACTCTAAGCAGAACACAACTGGATGGTGAAAATATCCCCACAGAACCAGGCTGCTTTTTGTGTTCTATGCCGTATTCTCATATCCGACATTGGGTCCTTAATGGAATAACATCTGGTCATGTGATCACTGAGCAGGGCTACACTTCAGTCTTGTCTCCCTGACTCTGAGACCTGGTTTCAAGAACCTCCACCTCCAGATCCTCCCCTTCACATGCCATCTTACCCCAGGCAGATGCAGAAAAAGTGGCAACCCGGACATTCTTCCCTTTGCAAATTATAGGGTTTAAGAACCCAGGCACTTATAAAATTTGAGCAGAAAATGCATTTTACCATATTTTGTGGCACAAGGCTATATAGACCCATACAAGTAGATGGTGTCCATGAGTTTAGGTCAGAACCTAATGTCATGCATGGAAAATTTTAAGAATATACTGTATGTATTTCTTATAGGCATCTCTGTCTATTTGCCTTCCTTGGTTCTATTTCATTTATACAAATATTCTCCCTCCTCTCTCCTGATTTGTGTTCTAAAGATGGAAGACTTTAGAAAAATTAGTATCTTAAAAATCAACAAGATTTCCCTTATATCCAGTCTTCCCTCCTTCTCTCCCTCCCCTTTCTTTCTTTCTTCTTTCTTTCTTTCTTTTTTCTTTTTTTCTTTCTTTCTTTCTTTCTTCTTTCTCTTTCTTTTCTTCTTTCTTTCTTTCTTTCTTTCTTTCTTTCTTTCTTTCTTTCTTTCCTTCTTTCTTTCTTCTTTCTTTTCTTTCTTTCTTTCTTCCCTTCCTTCATTCCTTCCTTCTTTCCTCCCTTCCTTCTTTCTCTCTCTCTCTCTTTCACACACACCCACCCACCCACACACACACACATGCTTGGCATTGAACAAGGCAGGATAAGTCCAAAAGATCTGTATAAGCCAGTAACTGACTAGCTCCTTCTATAGATGCAACCAAATAGACTCAGGCAAATAAATCTCACCCAGTGATACTCTGTAATCATTTGTTTAAATCATAGAGTTTCATTCTACTTCTAGAAATTGTAAAACAGAGTGTGTCATTATTAACATTTGTAAGAAAGTCTCCTAAGCCTCCATGCTGGCTCTGAGCACACAGTTGTTGATGCAGCGTGTGTGTTTTCCTGTGTAGCTGAGGCCCCACCAGGGTGTGCAGGGAGCTGAGGATGGAAGGAGAGAGGGGCCAGGGAGTCAGGGAAGAGCCAGGAGGACCTTCACTGTGCGAAATAGGAAGGCATGGAGGATAGCAGCGCAGGTCTCCTCACACCCCTTCCATAGAGTAGGGATGAGCAGGCCAACTTGTGTTTGACTGCACCTGTGTTTGAAGACCGTTGTTGACGTGATGGAAAAGGATCATAGGCCAAGGTCATGGTCTGCTAAAGAGAAGCCCGCGGCCCTTCAGTGCTCCCGCACAGCATGGTCAGAAGCAGCCTGTGGAGCCTTCCTGTGTGGGGAGCACCCCCTGTTTTGTTTCCAGGTCCAATTCAGTCAAGAGCAGATCACAGTTTAGACTGTGACCTGTTCTAGACCTGTTCCTGGGTGTGGCTTTGTTCCTCTGTTGGTGCCAGCAGATCATATGGCTGCCACCACCGGCTTGACCTTTGTCGAGCTGGGGCTCATTCCAAGGCACCAAGGAGATGCACACCCTACTTTACCTGCATAAAGCCCCGTGCTGTGTACTGATGTTACCCCCAGAATCTCAGGCGGAGGAATTGGATGGTGCTAAGGTCACTTGTAAAGAACACACACTTAAGAAGACTTTTTAGTTCAAAACCCAAGCCCTAAACCCCAAGCTCCCCCAGCTTCATAACCTTAAGAAGACGATTACAGCACAAATTCACTGTGTGTCCCCAAAGTAGAGATGCTTGACCAGACATCCTCGGCATCTTCCGTGCCTGGCTCAGGACATCTTGCACTATAACATGATGGACAAATGAATGAGAAATAACCTAGAGATGTGGTTGAGGACGAACCCTTCTGATCTTCCTAGTTTCCAGCATCGTCTTCCCTTGTTGTCCCTCCAGGCTTCACCATGAGGGAAGTGGGTCACCTCGAGGTCCTGCATCCACCATGGCTGGGGTGACGGTGCTTGCTGCCCAGCCTTTGTGACCTGTTGAGGGTATGATTTCATGAAGGTTGTGGAGCTTTGGACAACAGTCTTCCCGGGAGCCACGTGAAGGACTGTCACCCACATCCTGCTCCACTGCTCAGGGGTAAAGTTAGATCCCGTGGCATTCTCCGGGCTGACTTGCTGTGAGCCCGACCTCAGAACTATCTCTACCCCTCCTAACAGCACGTGAGTCATGATCAGTCCTGGTTCAGGAAAGATGAACTCATGATGGAAGGCACTTAGCAGCATGTCTGGCGCTTGGTGGCTTGGGGAGAGTCCAATAAATGTCAGATGTTGTTTCCCACCATAAATCAGGTCATGGTTTCAGGTGCACCTTGCATGCTCTATCTCCAGACCCTGTGTTAAAGGAAAACTAAGGGAATGCTAACTTGGGAAACATTTTAAATACTTAAGACATGAAGATGATATCTGTATTAAACTCAAATCACTGGTATGCATAGGATTTCCATGTAACTTCCAAAAACAATTGTAAGTATGTTAAACATTATTAGAAGTCTAAACATCCCCAAACACACACACACACACACACACACACACACACGCACACACACACACACACGTACCAGTAGTAGATGGATGAATCATGCTTGAATTAATATGCCTTGGAAATGAGCCTCAGTGGAGCAGGCTGTGGTCAAACACAGCACAGAGTGAACGGTTGGCACCAAGTACATCTTCACAGAGATGAGCTATCCTGTTGTCATATTGTTAGTCCTGGAGAAAAGCCACCTGTGGGGAAAATGACTAGACACTGAGCTGAGGGTCTGAGATTGTTACCCTGAGAGGGCAGACAAGCTGTGAGCCAGGACAGTTAGAAACCTTGTCCCCCAGAACATGTGTCCCCAAGAACCAGCAGTGTCCTGGGCAAGGAAGCTGCAGGCTGCCACGGTCATCAGAGATGGCATCAGCCACTGCCAGTCCTGCACAGCTGGGGATCCAGAGATTTGAATGGCCCAGATGGTGCCTGGAGAGAGGGGAGAGCACACAGGGCTCTGTGTGTCCCCAGAGCAGCTTCCTAGGCTCTGTCAAGGTGCAATCCCGACCTGGGGCAGTTGTGGCTGAGGAGGGCACCCAGGAACAAAAGGAAAGGAAAGAACAAAGCAGCCACACCTCCTGGCTGACAGTTCATGGTTCAGGGTGATGGGGCTATGGAGGGCGGGAGGCAGAGGCTGGCCGGGCTCTGAACTTTTCTTTGGCCCCAGGATCTGTCCCTGACCCCTCCCTGTGCAGGAATGGGGGCCTCGCTAGAGGGCAAAGACCTTCCCACCCTGGGATCTCCACTAGTCCACTGGCAGGTCTGGGTCACTGCATCTCCTGCCCTCACACCATCCTGTCCTCCCCTCCTTCTGGCTGCTGTCCCCTCCTCCCATTCTGTCCTCCTCCCTCCCTGTTCTTCCAAAGCCAACAACCCAGGAAAGGTGGACAGGTGCTCTCCTCCATGGGGACAACCTGCTACCCACGTGATGAACCAGTGAGTGGTCCCTCCCTCCACCCACTATTAATTCCAGAAATAATAAACTCATAGGACTGTGTGTCTCCAATGAATGAAAGTGGAAAAGTGAACTCCTTTGTGACAGTTCAAGAGCAGTAGCTGCACTTATAGGCACAACTTCTGAGCAACATCGTTTAAAAATAACTCAGGAAAATACATGCCTGTGACCTGCCTCTTCCAGACACTTCCGCAGCCAGGAGGGTCCCAGGTCTTGGCCGGCAGGGCTGACAGCCTTCAGGGTGGCCAAGGGCGGCCTCAGGACACCAGTGATCCAAGGTGGGGACCGAGGCAGCCTCACTGAGGCCCGAGATTGGAGCAAAGCAAATTTATAAACTGTTTGCTGCTGTTCAGAAGCGTCCAGCCTAGGCCCCTTCTGTAAACACACACTCCTTTTTTTTCCCTGCCTTCTGCCATCTGCCTCAAAGTTTTCACTTCTGCTGGAACAATTATAAGGTTGACTTTGATTTTTATTCTTAAAAACCCTCTCTCGTGTCCCTTTTGAAATGTCCTCTCAAAAGTGAAACGCTACTGTTTGCTTGACCTGTAACCAATTCGAAGGAGCGTAAAGGTGTTGGTTGGGCCCATGGGTGGACGCCCAGCATCAGTCCAGGGACCTAGTGGTGCAAACCTGCTCCCTGTGGAGCAGAGGAGCTTCTGCAGGTGCTGGCAGCTCCAGAAATGCTGTTTACAAATCATTAATGAGGTGACCGCAGCTCTTTTCACTTGCTCACCACTTTGAACTGCATCCTTAAATGGAAACACAAGAGCAAAGCGAAGAAGCCCACAACAGCCTCATTATCGGGGCCACACAAACACTGGCATGCGGGGTTTATATTAACCTCATCCATTAGGACAGGGGGAGGGAGGGAGGCTCAGGGCCGGGAAAGCAGTGGCTGGAGTTGCCCCCAAAACTTCCCTGCGTTGGACGGGCCCTGTCTTTCTGCACAATGAAAGCCCCTTTCAAAGCCCAGCCTTGGGAGCAGCAGAAGAACTGGAAGTCACTGCATTCTCTGAATGAAATAAATGTCTCTTTTTAAGTCCTATAAGGTTTGTGTAAATTCCCTCAGTACAGCATCATTAGGATTCCACAGGAAAGATGCATACATTAGGCGACACTGTGTCCCTTTTGTGTTCTAAACATCAACCCTCTCCTGCCACTGGTGGAGTTTAAAAGCTTAAACAAAGTGAGGGCTCCTGCTGGGGAAAGGGGCTGCCGGCCACTGAAGCCACCTTTGTGTTTGGGAGCCTCATTTGCATAAGCAGCATGTTGTCCCTGGGAGGGCAGACGCTCCAGCCCTCCGTTCCTGCAGAGAGGGAGAGACAGAGCGTTGTATTCATTTTGTTCTTTCATTACACACTGAAACATCTCTTGGATGACCGAATTTCCCAACTACACACAAATACGACCCAGGGGAGATGTGCTGCTATTTGTGTGGTTCAGACGCGTCTCTGCCTGGGACAAGTGACTTTATCCCAAGACTTTCCTCTTCCCACACTGGCTCCCAGCTGCTCCCCTGGAAGGCATAGGGGATGCTTGTCCTCATTAACAGCCCAGGAAATCCCGGGGAATGTGAGGGAGTCTTAGACTGCGGTTCTGGTCTGTTTTCACCTTGTTTTTTCAGCTTTGATGAGACTTAAACACCGCATCGTGGGTTGAACAAGTGGTCAGGGAGATTTAGGACAGCACGTAAATTGTCAGACTTGAAAGCCTCATTTCAAGTTGTATTATGTTCTCCCTTTCAGGTTCGCAGAGATTTTTCTTCCTCACGTTCGAATGGTTTGCATCTTTGCCCTCCAGCCGTCAAGAGATTTCAAGTGTAACAGGAGCACCCTTGATTTGGAGGGAAAGAAGGGTTGCGGAGCCCTACTCATGCACATTGATATAATTCTTGATATAATTCTTAATTTGCAGGAAGTTGTCCAGATCTCTGGGGGATGGAGTGAGGATCTCTTTGCTTGGATTCTACCACTGTCCTGCCTGTTTCTTTGATGGGATTGCACCAGCAGTGTCTCTGGAACTAGAAAGAGAGAAGTTCGTGCATGGCTCGACATTTCATGTCCTGGGGTAGATTCAAGTAGGTTAGCATATGAGGGCTTCTGGGAAGCAAAAGTTTTAAGTAAAACATTGTGAAATGAGTGTACGTGCAGAAACGTTTCCCTGGCAAATTCTAAGAGCCAAATTTGCATTCTTTTTTAATACAGAAGAAGGATTTATTTGAGTTCCAATTTTTAAAGACTTTACTTCTGGAGTTTGGACAAGGGGAAGGGGCTCAGTTTAGAAAATGTATTGGTCATTAGTGAACATTCTCAAAACTCTCCTCTCAAAAACAAAACAAACAAACAAACAAACAAAAAACAAAATCAAGGAAAAAAAGCAATCAAAAAGCCCTTAATCTGCTTTATGGTTTTGCAGGAAAAGCATTGTTTTTATACATGGGAAGACAACATTCTCCCAACCAGTTCAAATTTAGTGTACAAGTTTTAAGTGTAAAAGTAACCTTAACCTAAAGTCTTTATACATAAAGTCTAAGTAATCAGGAAAAATACACCACAAAGCTAGCATTCTGCACTTGATTAAAATGTTTACATATATAGTTTGTACAAGCAGATGAAGCCATATTTAATTAAAATGCTATATAAAATTTCTTCGTAAAGATGCCTATCCTGTTTTGTACACATATCTGTTCACCTTTATTTAGTATTATCATATATGTGTTATTTTTTTCTATTTTATTAAATATAGTCCAGGCATGAAACGTTACGATACAGAGAAAAGATGCTGCTGTGGCATGTGTTTTAGGAGAGGGTGTAAATCCCTGTTAATGTATTACTTGAATCACACACTTTACATAATTTAACCTGGACCGCATTCTCCCAGCGTGTAAGTTAATACCTAGGTGTAAGGTCATGCGTGTGCACACTCTGTGAAACAGAGCACGGAACAGCAAACACTCTCCACTCTGTTCCCCGCTGTTAGTCCTCACGAATAGCACAGACAGCTCGGCCGTGTCAGTCAGTGGCTGTCCTCATCCATTGAGGGGCTGTGGAACCAAGGCCAGGTGTCTGGACTGAGCCCCGTGTGCTGTCTTCCCAGGGGTGGAAGAAGACCTCACAGGGGTAGACTAAAGAGAACAATTCCCTGATGTTTACACTCATCTTGGGTCAGCTAATAAAGTTCAGAGGTGTGGACGCTCCCAGTGTCCCAAAAGACTTTACTAATTGGGGGGGCGAGGGGTTCAACCTCAATAAACTATTTATTGATATTTTAAAAATGCAATTTGCATTATTTCACAGAGGATGGTTATGGATTGAGAATTCTTTTTTTGAGTAATTGAGCAATTTGTTTCTTCCTTCCACAAATAATTGTGCACACATCAAATATATACTAACTTGAATTAATAAGAAATACACTCTGAGGATACAGAAATGAATTGATTGCTAGGTTGAACACACGCGTTTACCTTTACTCTTTCCTATTCTCCTGATACAAAAAGGTATAAAGTCCAGAAGATGGGAAACAAAGTTAACGAAACGTTGGAAAGGAAATGGATGAATGCTGTTCCATTACTGTTGCTGCATGACTAGCTACCCCAAGTGGTGATGTATAACCACAAACGTTTGATTGTGCTCCCAGATTCTCTGGGCAGGAAACAGGAAGCAATGGCTTGTCTCTGCTCCATGGTGCAAAGACCCTGAGCCTGGAAAATCTGAAAGCTCGGGTTGACGGAAGGCTGGGGGCTGCCTCATCCCATATATGGTGGTGAATGCTGGGACCTCAGCTGGGCTGTTAATTTGGACCTCCTACATGCGGTCTTTCCGTGTTGTCTGAGCTTCCTCTCAGCATGGCAGTCTCAGGATGATCAGATGTCTTACCTGGAAACTCCTGGCTCCATAGGTGAGTTCCTCCGCTAACAATGCTTAAATTGTATCTCCTTTTTTTGACCCAGTCTTGGAATTCACGTAGCATCATTCTGCTACGTTTTCTTAGTTTGACACAATGCATAGGTTCAGACAGATTCAAGGGAAGAGAATTAGGGTCCACCTAGTAATGCGGGAGTGACCAAGTTCTGGGACGGCATGTGGAATGAGAGGTATTATTGTGGTCACACTTGAAGAATATCATCTGTCACAAATGGTAACAGATACAGCTCACCAGAGAGAGTTGGAGCGTAACTGCTCAGAGTTGGGAGGGAAAGGTGTTAGGATGCTGGCTGTTTCTTGCTTCAAAGCCTGGTGGGTACAGGCAAAGTAGCTACCAGCTACTGTTGAAGGTAGAGTGCAGAGGGTCCTGAAAATGAGCCCATCTTTATAAGGAGCATCTGTGCCCCCAGATTCCTGCCCATCCGTGCACAGTCAGGGACAATCCTCTCCGCTCAGGCAGCACAGAGGAGGGGCTGACACTGGTCATGGTTCTCTAGGCAACAGGAGGTCAATACCTGTACCAACTGTACCCAAACTGGAGATTAACAGAGGTTTGCATCCCCAGATATGAAGATCCATGGCTGCTTCTTCATCAACTCCACTGATTCAGATTTTCTTTCCCAGAAAATATGGACGGTTTCTTTCTGAAGGATCAGGTTGAAATAGGAGAAAAGACACACAGATGCTGGTATATGGATATTCCGAGTAAAACAGACCCATCCATCCTCCATTACCGCGAAATAAAACCACCAGTCAGTAGGCTCCACTCTCCATCCAGAGCCTGTAAAGACTTCTCATGCCTCTCTCTTAAATATGAATGAAACACCAAGAAGCACCGGACACTCAATGACAGCCAGAGACCAGAGTAAACAGAGATGAAAGGAACATGAGGTGAAGAGTGACAGAGCAGAGAGGAAAAGACGTCTCAAAGAAAACTTTTCATCCATAAACTTAGAACCAGATGTCATACAAATAAACATTTAAGAAACAAGAAAATGTTCTGGAAAATTAATATATGTAATATATTAATATGTTTATATGTGAATTATATGTAATCTACAAATAGGTTTAAGTTTATATATAATATATAAATTATACATATGCATGTGGAAATTGAAAAGAAAACCTAAGATACGGAAAAACTGAGAAAATATTTCATACAATAGACCAAAATACAAAGAGATGGGAAATGGGAATGAGAGAATTAGAAGATCAATCCATGAGTTTCATTATCTAATAAAAAATGAAACAGAGAAGTGGGGGATGAGAAACAAGAGAGTTAAAGAACCTACAAGATTGTATCAGATTCCACTTAAAGATGCTATTGATTATCCAGAAGAGGAAATTATTTTTTAAAATAGCTTCAGACACACACATTGTTATAGAATTTCAGAACTCTGGGAATAAAGAGAAGATTCCAAAAGAGTCCAGAGGTGGGAGAAATGACCCAGAATGACCCTGGTGGATAAAGAAGGAGCATGGGCAGGGGTCTGAGTGAAATTCTTATCTAGAATACTCTATACCCAGCTCTACTAGTCATCAAGTGTGAAGGAGAATTAAAGGCATCTTCAGACCTCGGAGATTTCGACAAATTGGCGCTACTGCCAACAATGCATGGAGTACAGGTTCCCCACAAACAGGTATGTGAATCAAGAAAAGGGAAACAACCTTCAGGAAATGGGTCCAGTGGGGAGGAAGCAGAGATGACTCCTGAAATTCCAGGATGAGCATTGAGTGGGTCCAGAGAGAAGTCTATGCTGGAGCAAGGGGGCAGAGGGTTCCAGGGGGAGGAACACAGTGGGACTGATATTTTTTTATTATTATTATTTTAATCTATTTTGAGAGGAGTTTGACAAATCTTGACAACTTTGTACACAACAAATAAAGCATATAAAAGTCCTGACAACTCAAGAAAAAGCAGAGAGGCTGTGTAAACCTGTCAGTATAACCATAGTATATACTGAGTCTTAGATGGGAAGAAAACACCAAATGCTGCTTTAACCAAATGTGAATTACAATGATATTGAAAGTATACATTAGAAGGAAAGTAGGGTGAGAGAAGGAGGTTGAGGTATAAGTGAAATAAATTCCAATCTTTCATATGAGATTAATAGGTAAGCTCTAATTATTTCCCTGGGAACAGTTTATGCCTGAATTGAAAGCCATA
>NW_020837973.1:3135854-3246485 GCF_003676395.1 Aethalodelphis obliquidens
TTTTTTTTTTAAATTCCATATATATGTGTTAGCATACGGTATTTGTCTCTCTCTTTCTGACTTACTTCACTCTGTATGACAGACTCTAGGTCTATCCACCTCATTACAAATAGCTCAATTTCGTCTCTTTTTATGGCTGAGTAATATTCCATTGTATATATGTGCCACATTTTTAATAGATGAATCATCCCCCTTAGATTTAAGGGAAGAGACCAGGATAGAACTCTTGGGTGACGCACTTGAATTTCCATTATTTGTCTTACGTATATCTAATTGCCCATATATCACTTTTCAGTGCAGTTCTGTGTGTGTGTGTGTATCTGTGTTCTGAGCTTTTTTGATTAATTTAACCAAATTGTAATCAGTCTTCAAACCAAGTGCATCACTAGATGGAGTTGCCCAATCTGGTGTTCCTAACCTTTCGTGAGGTCTCAGACCACGTGCTGAACATTTGGATCCACTAACAGCTCACACATGTGCCTGTAGGCGTGCTCATTCTTTAGGGACAAAAGTTTTTGTCCTGATTGTTTCTCGAGGGAATGGCAAATTCCTCTCAAGGATTTGGAGATTTGGAAATCAACGGTTCTCTTCAAGTAACCAGAAATTGAGATGTGTCCACTTCAGTAATGTACAATATCTGATTCTTGTTTGAATTCCACCAATATTTTTAAGAATCTCTATTCCATGTGGATTACTATAGCCTTTCACCATATTGCTCTAACATTTGGAATTTGACAATGACATCATTCGTTTGGCCTGGAGCTTCCTAAATTGGAAATAAGGTGCATTGCTTCAATATCATGGCCTCCTTCTGATGTGTTTGGCCTGGACTGGTTGAAAATTAAGGAGCTAGCATTTTCTCCCTTCGTTCCCCATTTCTCCAAAATGTATCAGCTGTTACTGAGTTTCCCGTAACTGTGTTTCCAACAAAGATTACACAGATAGTTCGGTCCAGCTACATGTCCTGCAGGGCTGTTTTGTGGTCTTCCGATCAGTAAAAAATGTAATAACATTTTCACATAGTCAATATTTAATTCTGTAAATGCAACTGGTGTAATCTAGGTTATTAACCACTTGGTGATTTATGATAGAGGGCAGACAGTGTTGGGGGCAGAGCGGTGGGATGGTCTTCTGGTGACAATAAAAAGGTTATAAATTTCATAGCTCTGCCTGAGAAATGTATTTATATCCTGTATTAAGAATAGCTTTTTATAAATTTTAATGATCCATGTTATTAATGGCACTGTCATCATCACCGCCTATATGAGACTACAGTCCTTGTTTTTTTCTTTTACTTTTCCATCAGCTGAAGGTCTTGTGAAAAAAAAAAAAAAAAAAAGCTCTTTTTAGCAATTTGCCAAAAAAAAAAAAATCTTTAAGAGTTATAAGCCTATTATTGTTTCCCTGGACTGCAAAGTCTGTGAGTGGTGGTTTGCATAAAGTTTTATGACCAAGGCACAGGTTGGGCTAATTGGATAGAGCACAATGGTTGCTCTATCATGTTTACAAAAGCCAAGTCAATATGCAGAAATGAAACCAGGGCCATATCAAAAAGAGAAGCTTATATAAGGAAATTGTCCTTTTCCTCAGCCCCCTGTTCACTTGCTGACAGCCCATTTGCCTTCCAGCTCAGCGCGGGAGGGTACACACATGCGTGCCCAACTGGAGCTCAGCATGCTTCCAGGCAAACTCACTACCCATATAAATGCCCTTTCCAACTTCATGCATAATGCCTGCAGGCGGAAAGAAAGTAGCATTTAGGACATGGTCTCCGCGGGGCAAGGGGTTCTCAGCTGGTGGGTTTGGCAGCGCTTCTTATATTCAGACACCGTTTTTTAAAACCAGATGTTCATAAAGCAATCCTAAACAGGCAAAACAGGTTTTGGAAATGTTTCCAAAAATTCTTCCTCCAGACCACGTAATGAAGTTAGGGAATGGGCTGTTGCCAGTTACCTGTTTTTGGTGTCAATCCATTCCACGTTTTTCCTCCAAAGATTATGTAGCCAAAGGAAGTGTGATGGAGAAAGGGGATTTAGGACAAAACAAACACACAAACAAAAAACTGTCTAATGCACAATATTTTTAGTCATTTTTTTTACACAAAATACTAATTTATTGTGGTATAACTTTATTTCAATCAAATTTTAAGGGGGCAAATTTTTTAATGATTAGTTTCTTTATATAGATGACACAGAAAGTTTCTGAAATCTTTATTTTGTGCTGAACCTCAATTTTGAACTGGAAAATAATGTCTACACGTTTTTAATCAGAAGGTACAAATTAAAGCTATTAGGGAATACTTTTTTTAAGACTTTATTTCTTTAGAGAAATTTTAGTTTTAGATTTTTTTAAATTTATTTATTTATTGCTTAATATCTCTGTCACCTAAAAGGAAATCATCATATGATGAGCCATGGAAGTGATGTATTGGAATTTGACCTATATTTTCCAGTCATTTTTCTCTTCTCCTCATGGCTAAAGTTAAATTTGAGATAAGTCAGGTGAGAATCTGGGATCATTGAAAACACAAAGTGTTTTTTTCCTTTTTTATTAATTATTTATTAATTAATTAATTTCCTTTTTTATTATTTTCCTTTTTTATTAATTAGTTCCTGCTGTACAGCAAAGTGAATTGGTTATACATTGGAATATTACTCGGCCATATAAAAGAAAGGGTTCTTTTATTTTCACTACTTTTTTCCTTCTGTTTCTTCTTTTGTGGTCCCTCTCCCTCTCCTCTCGTCTCTCTCCTGCCACCTTTTCTTCCTCTTTACACACACAGGAAACCCAGCTGAGTGTGCTTCTCTTGCTGGGTGATTTGTGACTGAATGATATTCAGGACCCCAATGTTCCCTCTTCCTCCCCTTTGCTCCACTTACGTTAACTGCGAGATTCAAGCAGACTTGCTCCTAATTTTCCTTCCCTGATTCTTCACCTCCACATCATGGCAAATCACCACAACAACCCCTTTGGCAAGACATCTTTTCTTTCCCTCACATTTGGATTCTACAAGTAGCCAGGACTTGGATGCTGAATGTCCAGCCCAAATTACCTTTTCAAACAATTGGACTAAAACTATAAATCACTAAGCACTCTTCAAGGCAAGCCCTGTCACATCCCAAAGAATGCGATTTATTTTGTGCTGTTTCTCAGGCCTGGATGGAAGGTAGCCTTCACAGGTAGCCTCCTGTCCAATGGCCACTGGACCCCCATATTCTGCCACCTTATGTGGGCTCCATCCCACCCACCACGTGCCCAGAATGACTTGACTGCACCAACACAAAGACACCTTCTGTGTGTTGCTTTGCTTCTCCGCTGAACTAGCATGCCTATGAGACTGTGAATAACAGTTACTAACTTGAATTTGGGGCCAAAAAATGGGTAGGGAAATAGAAAGAGGGGCCCACCTTAAAGATGCTAAAGTCTAGGGGTCACAGGGAGTCTGAGTCATGAGGACATTCCTTGTCAATCCATTCTTTAGAGGAACCAGAGGAAACCCTCTTTTCCTTGACTATCAGGGGTCAAGAAACTGTCTAATTAAATATGGGATTTAGTTTTCAGCTTCGTCACTCCCTCCAAAATGATGAGTAGGCTAAGTGATTTCTAACAGTGTAAGATTTAATTAAAATAGCCTAATAAACAAAAAAAGTTTAATGAATACTGCAATCATCTCTGACACCCACCATGTACAATCTCTATTTAATTATTCAAACAATTATGGAAAAATGTTAACTGTGTCTTTATATACAACTATGCTTAAGTAGAATATTAACTTTGTCATAATTATTATATTTTATTATTTCCATTTATACCATTAAGTATAAAATATTACTCTTGAGTAAATTAAAATAACTCCTTATTATATAGTCTCAGGCAATGCCCAGATTTCTCTAACCATCACTTAGTTGAATGACAGCATATTTTTCTGTGAGAAATGCAATCAAGATTCATACATCATTATGCCCTTTAATCTCACTTGATCTAGACTGTTACCTTTCCTCCTGACATTGGTTTTCTAATGTCAGCCATGGAACACCCTGTGTTTTGTCTTGTGGTTGCCATTTAACTTGTGCCTCCATCCCCTGTATATCCCATAATAACCTGAAAGTTCCGGCCAGTGGTCCATCAGGGTCAGGTGAGACACTTGTGTTAAGAACTCTTAGGCAGCTACATGTTTCCCATTGCACCACATCAAACATGTAATGCCAGGTGGTTTCATCTTTATTGATGCCAATCTTGAAGGTCATAACAGACTGAACTCTCCCTTGTAGGTGCATTTTTTTTTCATTAGCAATTTACAACGGCCTTGGTATTCACTGACAAGCTTTGCCTGTATCAGTTGCTCTCAGGGGGATTTCAGCATGGTGATTTTCTCACCCTGTTATTCTTTTTTATTTATCAGAGAGCATTGTTCTATGATGAATTTTCCTCCATCAACTGGGGAGGAGCTACTTTTCCTCTTAGAAGAAAGAAAGAAACAGACATGACAGCATTCATGCTCTTTACCTTTAATTATCAATTTTCACAGCATGGTTTTGGGGTAACAATAAACTCCAAAGTGAGCAAACTGAGAAAAAGGAGTCACCCTCCTTCTCACTCTTTTTCACTTTCCTCAAATACTATGGGTCCAAATTTTGTTTAAATAATCACTTGCATTTAATTTACATTTTGATGGCAAAATTATTCAGTTTAGCTGTTGATCACCCCATCCATCCAGCTTCAGGTCTTTTTTATATGCTAGCAATAGTCTTTCTGGCACAAGACATCCAGGCTCATTTTGTAAATTGTCTCCCTCAGACCTGGAATCATCCCTTCTTACAAGGATCTCTGCTTTCGTTTAATGGATGATTGTATTTGGAAACCAAGAGGTGGGCGCAAAGTATTCTCATTGCTACTGGTTGTCACAGCTCCTAGAATTTGCAGTGCACAGAAGTAGAAACATACAAATAAAATTGTAAGCATGTTTTAATATATACAACTATGATTTAAATTAGCAATATTTTATTACTGTCTTGAATTTTATATTTGTATCTCTTTTCCCTTAGATTGAAAGTCATGGTTTCTATTATTTATCGCTTGTCTATGTCCAGAATATATAAAGAGCTTGAAAAAATCATAACCACTGTTAATATGGTCAATAAAACCAATGAGTGAAATTTAAAATATGTTTGATTCCTTTGTTGTCCTTAGAATCTGTTCTAATGAAGATAAAAGTCTGGTGTTAGTGTTGAAAAGTTCTTTTCTCTGGGAGGTTATGTTGTTTGTCTAAAGCATTACTGAGTTTATATGTTTTCATTTATTTTAAGGATAGATTTTTTCCCCTCTTTTTGCTTTAATTTGTCAAATGTTATACCTTTACATGATTTACATAACAAAGCTGTATAAAGGGGATACTCAGAGGAGCCTCACATGTACACCAACCCCTTCCAGCCCAGCCCCTATCGTCTAGCTTATCCTCCCAATGCTTCTTTATGCAAATATCCACATGTACTGTATTTCCCTAAATTCCACAATTGTTAGCAATCTCTAGACTATACTCAGTTCTTGTATTCTGATCTTTCACTTCATAAATGTCAGAGTGGAGAAGTTAATGATCAAAAGTGAGGACCAGACAGCCTTGGCTTGAGCCCTGCTTCACTGTTTACAGGCTGTGATTGCCAATCCCTCTGTGCCTCAGTTTCCTTCTTTGAAAAATGGGGATGATGATGGTACCTATCTCTCGGGGCTGTTTTGATTATTAAGTGAGTTAATTGTTGAAAGTGTTCAGAACAATGTCTTGCATATAGTGAATACTCAGCATTATAAGTCAGTATTACCCTAAAACAGTGGTTATCAATCAGGGAGGGAGGGGAGCAGTTTTTCCCTTGAGGGGACGCTTGGCAACATCTGGAGACAATTTTGGTGTCACAGCCGGGGTAGGGGTGCTACCCTAGTGAGTAGAAGACAGGGATGCTGTCAACATCCTACAATGCACAGGACAGACCCCCACCCCCGGCAACCAACAACAAATTATACAGTCAAAAATATCGATTGTGCAGACATTTGAATGATAACGAATCACTTTTACAAAATATGAAAGTGAACAAAAAGTAATAATTCTAAAAGCTACTTGTAGAATTGCTTGTTTTTATAAAATTTTAACTCACTAAAAATAATTACCCAATAAAACCATAATGACTCCCTCTTCTTGACTCATGTGTTTACCTATATTAAAGAGTATAATTTAACCCCCTTCTACCTGAACATAGTCACTGATAGTGCCCTTGTGTCCCTCAGACTGGACTGACATGAGAATGTTATTCTGAGCATTTCCTCCAATAAACATATGACTCATTTAGAAAATATTTCCTCTTAGTAAAAAAGTAATATTGAACACAGGCTGGTTGCACAGAATTCTCTTCAGTATTGGAGGGAGAAGTATGTGTGGAACAAAGAACAGGGAATGTAACATTTTCTTTTGTTCACAAAGTTATGGTCATATGTTCATGACTCCAATTACTTAGCAAAAAAAGCCAGCAATTAAAGTATGAGGTCATGATTCTACTCCATGGAAATAGGCAGGAAAACAATAATGTCACACACAACATACTCTACTGTTTATTATTTTAAAACATTTATTTCAACTTTAAGGTTTTTCTTTAGTCACTTTTTCTACATATCCTGAGTATTAGAAAATTATATATACTTTTAAGGGAAAAAGATTGATGAGCCTATAGAAGACTTATTTCTTTAAAGTGTTAAGATTAATAAAATAGGCAGGGACAATCTGAGTATTGGTGTAAAAACACTAGAATTCAAATTTCAGGGTGAATTAAGACTCTTTTGAAGATCTAAAACCACTATGTGATGCTGTCTTGACATTAGCTGGGAAAGAACTATCATTTCAGTGTTAGAGTCCAGAAAGCTGCGTGTATGCTGTTGAAAGACCCACAATTTTGGAACAAGGTCTGGGCTCAAGAATCAGGCTTTCTAGATTCCAGCTGTGTGGACTTGAGTCTTATATAAACTGCTTTGAGCTTGGATCACTTCATATGTAATATGGAAAATTCTCTACCAAATCTTTCTCCATAGGATTCATGACTTGAGCAGAACATCTAGCTGAGAAACACACATACAGTAGGTGCTCAAATAGATGCTAGTCTCTTTCCTACAGCAAAACTACAACATGCTATAATTATGGCTTATGATACAGTGATTCAAATATGTTCTATCCCATCTGAAGCATCCCCAAATCAACAGAAAGATGACCCAACCACTGATAAGTGAGATAAGCAATAAGGCCCAATCTCTGATAAGTGCACAAGTGCACAGAGTTTCATGAGAATTTCACCCTTTGCCATGGTTAATTGAAATTTGAAGTGAAGTGTCATGCCTGAGTGAGCATAAATAGTATAGGGATTAGAAATGCTATTCCTTAAATTATTGTTTTGACGCTGTAAAATTCTGCAGAATGACCTTCTTGTATCTTTAAAAACTCTAATGCTCTATGCGAGTACAAAAACTCCCACCATGTCAAGAAACAGAGACCATGCCTTCCTTAAATCTTTGTCCCACACTCTGTGGAACACCACTCTTTACAAGGCAGCACTCCACACACTGAGGGGCAGGGAAGTGACAGACAAATGAGCAGATGATGCAAAATGTTGGACTTGAGTATGAAACCTTGGGGACCCTACGGAGGTCAAGAAGAATGAAGGTGGACCTGACTGTCTGCCCTGAAGGGATCACACAGCAAGGGGAGGTGAAAGGTATTGTCCAGAGAGGTGAGAACAACTCTGGAACCAGGTGCTGAATCTGATTCATACGGCCCAGCTTTGGACAGGTACAAAGACATAGGAAATGAGATCACCTTCATGATCTAAATAGCTTTCTTGTTCCACATTGGACACAGAGTATATTTTGATTAGGAAAATTATGAAAACAGTGGGAAGTGATCTTTTCTACATTTGGACCAAGAAGTTATAAAATAGATTGTAGAGTAATTAGAATCTCAGAATGGGAAATAAATCCAATGGGACCTTATACAGCTGTCGTACGTTTTAAAAAATAAAATTTGTTTATTTGTTTGTAACTCCCTACTTTTGTTTACCTTGGAGACTCTTATTTTCTCTATTTTGGAACGTAAATTTAAATATTTAAATATGCAAGAGAATATATCCTTAAACATCCACAGATATTTCAATATGACTTACATTCACTGTAGAAACAAACTACTGCTAATTAGGAAACTCTGTCTTCGCTGTATCAGTGGTCTGGGCTACGCCATCAGGAGCCCCTGGGCTAACCATATCTCATCAACTGGGAGGATATCACAGCAGAGCCATGTGAAGAAGACCGGGTCATTACCTTCAAATGAAGAGATGACAAATTTTCTTCATAAAGGAGAAAAATAGAGTCTCAAATATTCTTCTGTTTTCTGGTGCCTATGGTCCCATATCCATTCCCAATGAAAGAAAATGGTGCATCACCAGCTATGGAGAGATGACCTCGTGTGCCTGTATCTAGTCTGTGTCGGTGGTGCCCCGTGTTTGTATTATTTTTTTTTTTTCTATGGCTTTCATTTTGTGCACTGCTTTGTGCTTGGGTATCTTCTTCCTGTCCTGTTTCTCAACTGGGTTCTGGGTTCTTAGTGGGAAGTAAAAAGGTCTCATCTTTCTCTATAATCCTTAGGGGATGTCTGGTCAATGGTTTTCAAACCCTACATGTTTAGTAAAACATTTTATCTTACTAATTCAAAATAAATTTCTACTCAGTGTAGCTAATTCCACTTTCCAATTAATGGACACATTATTGTTTTAGTGAGGTCAGTAGATAAAAGTGTTATTCAAGCCAATTTTTCTGGGTACCTGTGCAGCCTGCTGCCCTGTACATACTAGGTGCTCTATAAATATTTGCTGACTTGATTTGATCTACTGATAAATATATATTCAAGACTAGAATAATTTTTATGCAGTAATGTGAACACAGGCTTCATTTTGGAAATAAATGCAGAGAAAAATGAAAATAAACATGAAGTAGACAGATCTTAACCAGAGATGTTAAAGTACACAGTAAGTAGTAACCTGCTGTCCTCATCTTTGCTATGACATTTCTCTGGAGGTCAGGGGGAACTCACATAAAGGAATAATATTAGTCTTCCATCCAGTTCAAGGTTCTGAACAAAATAGTCAAGACTTGGAATCTAGGCATTGTGCCAACACTGCTGGATGAGTTTCAGCTTTCTTATAAAAACTGCACACAGAGGAAGGTAGCAAATAACTCAATGCCTCTCTTAAAATCTGAACTCAGCTGCTCAATCTAGAGTTCTAATAAGTGCCTCAAATATGCTTATGTACAAGGGAGAATTCACGTATCATCTCAGTAATTTGCTCTACAAGGCTGGGCACTGCATGTGAGCTAGACACATATTAGTTACTACTTTGAACTGCACTCTAGGGAAGATTAGTTCTCAAAGTCTTGAATATGCACACAAGGGCTCATTGGCTAACACAGAAAGACCACAGTTTACAGGTGACTACTGCCAGGGAAGATGTTGTTTCACTCATTTGTACCAAGTATTTTTCTATTTTAAGTACTAAATGTCCAAAATTGCTTTGGAAATTAGGGTCATGTTAATCAGCATAATTAATGTTGGTAATAAGCTCTCATTAGCATTGCCTCCGTTGAATAAATACCACATCACATGGTCTCACCATCTCCACACTACTATCACTTTTCAGACCTCCCTCTGGCAGCCTCTCATAGGTGGTCAACAATGACTGTCTCACTTACTCCCTCCTTTCTGTAACATGATTTCCTTCCCTTTGGTCATCTTCCGTTTCCTCTTTTTCTATCCAGTACAGTGTAGCCAGGTCAATACTTGGAACTACTTCATTGACTTACTTTGTACAAATACTGTCGTGGAAATGCACAGCACCTAGAAGAGTCCGTATGTCAAATATAAGCTAAGGAAATTAATGTTATTCAAGGCATGGGAATTGGAAATATTTTGGTGACATGTTCCACTCTTGTATGAACAGAGAATGTGAATTCTCTAGCTTGTACCCATAGATATGGTGCTTGAAGCTTCATCCTTAAAAGGATTTATGCCCAGCTATTGGGGCAAATATTCTTTTTTTTATTCCTTTGTGCCAATTCTGAAGATAATAGAAAGTTGCTTCCAGAATATAGTTTCATCAACTGTGAAATTTACTGTGAGTAAACCTTTTCTGCAAGTGAATTTTTCATGGTTAGAGAACTTCAAAAAGTAAAGAGCTGGGTTCATCATGCTTATGGAATATTTTGCATCAACCATTTTGGTTTCAAGTTCTTTGTAGCCCGATAGTGAGGTTGTATGGGAGCAGCCAACCCTCAACACACTTTTGGGAAGATACCCAAATGAGACCTGTCAATGAGAATCTAAGAGTTAGCAGAACAGATTGGCTTAGGGCATCTCACTGCTCCATTGTGGCCCAGAATTAATAGGGAAGCTTCATAGAGACAACACCTCTTAGGATGGACCTTGAAGGATGAATAGGATTGAGTTAATCAGAATGGTTAGTAAAAGCATCTAGATAGAGGGAAAGAAACAATGGCAGACTGACTTAGAGTCAGCGGTGTATTCAAGAACTCACAGGTAGTAAGGTTGGAAGTGTAAGTTGGGTCTCAGATTGTGGAAAGCCATGATCATTGGATGCCTTGTGTTATATTTTGCATTTTATTAATGTACTTGTGCCTGAATTGATGTGTATGCTGGACATATATTCTTTGTGGAAGGTGCAGCTCTGTTTGTGCAAAGCAGCTCAGGAGTGTGTTAAGAGCTCTGCTCTGGCTACATTCTATAGGATGGGTGGGGAGGAAGGAGATGATTAAAGCAGAGAGATCTCATGTGGAGGAAGGAAGGAGGGAGGACAGGAGTAAGTTGGGTTTTTCAGACAACATGTATGCGAGGTTACCAAGAGAAGGACTAAAGCGTGACAGTAGTCATTATGGACAGATTGTGTATGCCTCTCCCCACCATTCATATGCTGAAATTCTAACCCCCAATATGATGGTGTTTGGAGTTGGAGCCTTTGGGAGGTGATAAGGTCGTGAGGGTGGAATCCCTATGAATGGGATTAGTGCCCTTATAAAGTGGGCCCCAGAGAGCTTCCTCACCCCTCTGCCATGTGAGGACACAGCAAGAAGACTGCTTTCTATGAACCAGCAAGCAGGGTCTCTCCAGAACCCCACCCTAATGGCACCCTGACCTTGGGCTTCCAGCCTCCAGAACTGTGAGAAACAAACTTCCATATTTTATAAGCTCTTCAGTCTTGGCTGTTCTGTTATAACTGCCAAGACAGGCACAGACAGTACTTGTGGGGTGGCAGGACTTTGTAAGCTGATGTGGTGCTGGGTTATCCCATGGGTAACTGAGACCTGAGTTCTGGGTGGAGCTGTTACAGAAGGAATAGAAATAGCCCAACAGGGCTTTCCTGGTGGTGCAGTGGTTAAGACTCCACCTGGCAATGCAGGCATGGGTTTTCGATCCCTGGTCCATGAAGGTCCCACGTGCTGCGGAGCAACTAAGCCTGAGCACCACAATTACTGAAGCCTGCACACTTACAGCCCATGCTCTGCAACAAGAGAAACTACTGCAATGAGAAGCCCGTGCACTGCAAAGAAGAGTAGCCCTCACTCACTGCAACTAGAGAAAGCCCGCACAGCAAGGAAGACCCAACACAGCCAAAAATAAATAAATAAATGAATAAAAAGAAATGGCCCAACAAACACTGTAACAGAGGAATAAACAGAGATTGAAGTTAAAATAAATGATAACAGATAAAGAACATATACTTTTAAGTCTGGGAAATGGGAAAATGAGGATGGAGAAACAGAAGTATCTAGAGTGGAAATTGATTTGGTGAGAGAAAATAGGAAATGAGAATTCAGGGCAGTCCCACTTCCACCTATCGATGATGAATGGTAACATCTGGCTGACCTTTCCCTTTGATGCTCACTCGATGAGCTCAACCATGTGTTTTATTGGTCAAAATTCAGAGTAGATCTGGTGTGGATGAAGCCTGGAGTCTTTGAAACCTTGGTGTCCTCCAAGAGAGACGGAGCTGTGTACAAACAGAAATGTGACAGAATGACTGGGACCTGAGGTCTGAGCATCAGTGACGGGCGGGAAGGCAGGGAGGGAGGGAGAGAAATCAGAAGCAGAAGCAGAAGAGGAGGGTCAGCCCTGCCCACCCCTGGGTGGCTCCTGACAGCCAAGAACAATGGCAGGTGGGAGTCAAAGGGATTTGGCCGCACCCTGCCAGTAGAAAGTTGTGTTTGTGTGCATGTGTGTGGGCTTGTGTGTTCAAACTATCCCGTGAGAGCTCACCAGGCCACTGTTCACCACAAGTCTAATTCTTTAAATATTTATTTTTTGCACACTGCTAAGTTACGTTTTCAGCAGAAGCTGCAACAAACCACCTACCCATAAAGGGTAACCAATCTTTGCCAGAGCAGTCGCATATGCCTGGATTCTCTGGTGTCCACTCAGCACTGAGATGAGAAAGGGCTTCTTCCTGATCTTGCAGGCTGGACATTCAGCCAAATGGAAAGCCTGGCTGACAGCTGTCCTCCATGTTTTCATTTCAACAGGCTGGATACCCAAGGTAGGAGGCATAAGGCAGAAGGGAGAGAATGTAGTAACACCTTCAGTTTTCAGAGAATTCTATGATAGCAAAACTCAAAGAAAAAGAGTGTCCACATCTTCAGGCAGCAAACAGGCTGGACTGTAGGGTTTTTTTCATCTTCTTACTGAGTGAATAACCAGAGAGAGAGTTTCCAGCAGAGCAATTGAAGTAGAAACCATTTTGCAACATCAAACCAGAAAATCTGGTCAGCTTACTTGGAGAAATTTGATAGAGGGAAGAGGTGGAGTTCACGGGACCCCTTGTCAGCAGGGCTCTCTGTTTGACTTGAAAGGCCTGTACATATTTTCCAGCTAAAGGTGGGAGCTGGGCGGTCTTCACTGAAGAACCTTGATGGGCACTGCATGCCCTGCTCTCAGTCCCATCATGTGTCTTTCTAAAGCATCAATCTGGCCCCATAGGCCTCTGTGGGAGAACCCCAACACATTCCCTTTGTCCAAGAGTAAAGTTCAAGTGAGTCTCTGCATACCCCACTGAGCCCCTCTTCACCCCGCCAGCCTGCCTTGTCCTCTGACTAGCCACGCGCGTCCAATGAGATGACCACGCAGAGATTCCCACGGTACAGTGCGTGTGGCCAGCTCCTCCCCCCATGGCCTCCATCCCTCCCCTCACCGGGATGGGGGCTGTAGCCACCCCAGTGATTCCCTGGGGTACCCGGTGGTCCCTCCCAGGACTGCCACCTTCCCCACCACAGCCGTTCATGGGCCCTTTGGTCACTTGGCTTTTGCAGGCCTCTGGGGCCACTGGCACTGACATTTGTTGAGTTGTTTCTGAACTAAAGCTCTTGGCTGTTGGAGACGTTCTGTGTGTGGACTCAGCCAAAGTTCCATTAGACTTATAGCCATGGTGACCTGTCCTTCACCTGCCACCAGCTCTGAACAGGAGAGAGGTCATGCCGTGAACCTGTGCCTTCAAAGGCCTTGTGTCCCTGCACGACCCCTATGGAGCGGGTCCAACCACATCGGAGCCCCCTGGGCCTTCTCTACACTGGTCACTGGTCGAGGATCCCCGCCAGCCCCGTCCTGGGGGGTGAGAATCCTCATCCCCTAGGTGCCTTGCATTCCTGAGCTCCCTCAGGGCAGGGCCACCTCGTACTCATCCCTCCATCCCCGGAGACAGGACGTGCTGGCAGGAAGCTGTTGAATGCATGGATGAGCATGGTCTGGGCTTCCTGGTGAGATGAAGAGCTGAGTAAAGGGGCTTGTTAGGTACTGATCAGGGTCAAACCAATAGCAGTGGTAAAAAGCACTTGTAGCAGTCACTGTCGGTGCTTTCAGTCTATTAGCTTATTTCATCCTCACCACAATTAT
This sequence comes from Aethalodelphis obliquidens, assembly GCF_003676395.1. NCBI lineage: Eukaryota > Metazoa > Chordata > Mammalia > Artiodactyla > Delphinidae > Aethalodelphis > Aethalodelphis obliquidens. The sequence continues at coordinate 3,149,830 of NW_020837973.1, forward strand.
ATGTGTCAGGGACTATTCAACTCCCCATTTTACCAGTGAGGAAACCGCAGAGCACAGCTAGTGAGCAGCAGAGGGGAATTTGGACTCAGGCTTTCTGGCTCCAGATAAGGTCAAGTTGAATTTCACTTATCAATGTAAGAGAACCATCACCAAAAAGGATGTATGACCTCTTGACATAGAAGTTGTGGGATGTTAATTATTTTGAGTATAGTGTACAGGATGGCACATTATACCTTTTGGTTTGCTTCCATTCACGTTTAGGTATTTAACCTGCCCAATGAGCATTAAACCAGCAGGGAAAAAAGCTCAAAGTACATATGGTCTAACTCCATTTTGATTGTTTACTTAGTTCATAGTAAAACAGATTGAAAGTAGAAAAGAAAAACATATAGAAATATTGTTCCAAAAATAGATGTGCTGTTGTTATTAGAATGTTCCCATGTGGACCAAATGGAGGTCGGTGACAGAGGCCTTTTTAAGGAGAGAGAAGACATAAAATAAGACAGAAGAGAGGGAAAGCTGTGCAGTCTATTCAGCCATGAAACCTAGATGAAGGAAGGCAATTTTCAGCAAAGATTCTGCTCCTTTCCTCCCTCCGGGTGTTTCCAAGGGTAACTCACACGCTAAACTTGCATCTTCTCATTCCTGCCTCTGGCTACCTCTTCGAGCTTAGTTAAACCCTTACAGTTACAGAATCCAATCTGACTTTTGTCTTTCAAGTGGCCAGCTACACTTTTGACATTTCTGAAAGGAAATAGGCAAGGTACCTGGCCTCATTCACTGGATTTTAGTGAAAATTAATGAAAGCCTGAGGCAGAAGGAGTCCCTGCTGAAGGCTTTCCAAGAACTAGAGTGGTCCATTGGTCTGTGATGTTGGAAGAGGGAGGGAGGTGAAAACACAGTGTAAAGTTTCTGATTTCAATTTAACTCAGCCTTATGGAGACCAGGTCTGAGATGGGTGTAAAGCATGTGTTTTCCAGAAACGGCAGATTTAAAATGAGGGCACACATCCTATTATATATTTCAGTTATCAGTTTTCAGAGAAGCTGCAATTAGGCTTCAAAACACCACACTTTTTATTTTTAATTTTTTCTGATTTGCAAGGCCATTCCGATGTCAGAGCTTTCCTCTGGTGGAATGAGCTGGATGATTTTGATCTGTTTTCAGTCTTGATATTATCATTAATTCCTCTTTCAAACTCAGACACCTAAACCGGTGAGTTTATAATTGATGCTAAACGGGGAACAGAGCGGCCCTTATTTGCTGGACCTGAGCCGGGGTGGCTGGGTTCAGGTTTGAATCCTGCTCTTATCAAATGGCCCCTCTGAATTTCTGTGAACGGAAGTCAGGGCTCAGGTTTTCTTCTAAGGTAGTCCTGAGGCAGACTCTCAGAAATCCGCAGTACAGAGTCAGGGGTGGGGATTTCGCCTTGAAACCATTCATCTGCTATTTCAGTCTCACATCCTCTGTTCTGCCTGACCTTCAGGACTATTTTCCACCCAGTAATGACTGTAAAACTCTGAGGAAAATGCCTTCTGCCTTAGCTGAGTTGCTGCAAGGAAGCTGTTCTTTGAAAGTAGAGTTTGGCCTGAGAACAGAAGCTTCTTATCCCAAAATAGTAGGCCTCACACACCTCTTCTGCTCCTGGACCTGCGACCCTCAGAGCAGGGGGCAGGATGGCAGGCCTGGTGGGGCGGCAGGCAGAGACCTTCACCCCAGGATCTAAGAGTCCCCCATGAGCAGGTACCCAAACGCCCGAATCACCTCATTTCTGTTGTTGCTTGTTTGTTGTTTTTACATATTTATTGGAGTATAATTGCTTTACAATGGTGTGTTAGTTTCTGCTTTATAACAAAGTTAATCAGTTATACATATGTTCCCACATCTCTTTCCTCTTGCGACTCCCTCCCTCCCACCCTCCCTATCCCACCCCTCCAGGTGGTCACAAAGCACCGAGTTGATCTCCCTGTGCTATGAGTTTGCTTCCCACTAGCTATTTACCTTGTGTTTGGTAGTGTATATACGTCCATGCCTCTCGCTCGCTTTGTCACAGCTTACCCCTCCTGCTCCCCATATCCTCAAGTCCATTCTCTAGTAGGTAGTAGTAGTAGTCTTTATTCCCATCTTGCCCCTAGGTTCTTCATGACATTTTTTTTCTTAAATTCCATATATATGTGTTAGCATACAGTATTTGTCTTTTTCCTTCTGACTTACCTCACTCTGTATGACAGACTCTAGGTCTATCCACCTCATTACAAATAGCTCAATTTCATTTATTTTTATGGCTAAGTAATATTCCATTGTATATATGTGTCACATCTTCTTTATCCATTTATCTGATGATGGACACTTAGGTTGTTTCCATCTCTGGGCTATTGTAAATAGAGCTGCAATGAACATTTTGGTACATGACTATTTTTGAATTTTGATTTTCTCAGGGTATATGCCCAGTACTGGGATTGCTGGGTCATATGGTAGTTCTATTTGTAGTCTTTTAAGGAAACTCCATACTGTTCTCCATAGTGGCTGTACCAATTCACATTCCCAGCAGCAGTGAAAGAGTGTTCCCTTTTCTCCACACCCTCTCCAGCATTTATTGTTTCTAGATTTTTTGATGATGGCCATTCGGACTGGTGTGAGATGATATCTCATTGTAGTTTGGATTTGCATTTCTCTAATGATTAATGATGTTGAGCATTCTTTCATGTGTTTGTTGGCAGTCTGTATATCTTCTTTGGAGAAATGTCTATTTAGGTCTTCTGCCCATTTTTGGATTGGGTTGTTTGTTTTTTTATTATTGAGCTGCATGAGCTGCTTGTAAATTTTGGAGATTAATCCTTTGTCGGTTGCTTTATTTGCAAATATTTTCTCCCATTCTGAGGGTTGTCTTTTGGTCTTCTTTATGGTTTCCTTTGCTGTGCAAAAGCTTTGAAGTTTAATTAGGTCCTATTTGTTTATTTTTGTTTTTATTTCCATTTCTCTAGGAGGTGGGTCAAAAAGGATCTTGCTGTGATTTATGTCATAGAGTGCTCTGCCTATGTTTTCCTCTAAGAGTTTGATAGTTTCTGGCCTTAAATTTAGGTCTTTAATCCATTTTGAGCTTATTTTTGTGTGTTGTGTTATGGAGTTATCTAATCTCATACTTTTACATGTAGCTGTCCAGTTTTCCCAGCACCACTTATTGAAGAGGCTGTCCTTTCTCCACTGTATATTCCTGCCTCCTTTATCAAAGATAAGGTGACCATATGTGTGTGGGTTTATCTCTGGGCTTTCTATCCTGTTCCATTGATCTATCTTTCTGTTTATGTGCCAGTACCATACTATCTTGATTACTGTAGCTTTGTAGTATAGTCTGAAATCAGGGAGCCTGATTCCTCCAGCTCCGTTTTTTGTTCTCAAGATTGCTTTGGCTATTCGGGGTCTTTTCTGTTTCCATACAAATTGTGAAATTTTTGGTTCTAGTTCTGTGAAAAATGCCAGTGGTAGTTTGATAGGGATTGCATTGAATCTGTAGATTGCTTTGGGTAGTAGAGTCATTTTGACAATGTAGATTCTTCCAATCCAACAACATGGTATATCTCTCCATCTATTTGTATCATGTTTAATTTCTTTCATCAGTGTGTTATAATTTTCTGCATGCAGGTCTTTTGTCTCCTTAGGTAAGTTTATTCCTAGATATTTTATTCTTTTTTGTTACTATGGTAAATGGGAGTGTTTTCTTGATTTCACTTTCAGATTTTTCTTCATTAGTGCACAGGAATGCCAGAGATTTCTGTGCATTAATTTTGTATCTTGCTACTTTACCAAATTCATTGATTAGCTCTAGTAGATTTCTGGTAGCATCTTTAGGATTCTCTATGTATAGTATCATGTCATCTGCAAACACTGACATCTTTACTTCTTCTCTGATTTGGATTCCTTTTATTTCATTTTCTTCTCTGATTGCTGTGTCTAAAACTTCCAAAACTATGTTGAATAAGAGTGGTGAGCGTGAGCAACTTTGTCTTGTTCCTGGTCTTAGTGGAAACGCTTTCAGCTTTTCACCATTGAGGACGATGTTGGCTGTGGGCTTGTCATATATGGCCTTTATTATGTTGAGGAAAGTTCCCTCTATGCCTACCTTCTGCATGTTTTTTTTTTTTAATCATAAATGGGTGTTGAATTTTGTCAAAAGCTTTCTCTGCATCTATTGAGATGATCATATGTTTTTTTTCTCCTTCAATTTGTTAATATAGTGTATCATGTTGATTGATTTGCATATATTGAAGAATCCTTGCATTCCTGGAATAAATCCCACTTGATCATGGTGTATGATCCTTTTAATGTGCTGTTGGATTCTGTTTGCTAGAATTTTGTTGAGGATTTTTGCATCTATGTTCATCAGAGTTATTGGCCTGTAGTTTTCTTTCTGTGTGACATCCTTGTCTGGTTTTGGTATCAAGGTGATGGTGGCCTCATAGAATGAGTCTGGGACTGTTCCTCCCTCTGCTATATTTTGGAAGAATTTGAGAAGGATAGGTTTTAGCTCTTCTCTAAATGTTTGATAGAATTCACCTGTGAAGCCATCTTGTCCAGGGCTTTTTTTTGTTGGAAGAATTTTAATCACAGTTTCAATTTCAGTGCTTGTGATTGGTCTGTTCATATTTTCTATTTCTTCCTGATTCAGTCTTGGCAGGTTGTGAATTTCTAAGAATTTTTCTATTTCTTCCAGGTTGTCTGTTTTATTGGCATAGAGTTGTTTGTAGTAATCTCTCATGATCTTTTGTATTTGTGCAGTGTCAGTTGTTACTTCTCCTTTTTCATTTCTAATTCTATTGATTTGAGTCTTCTCCTTTTTTTTCTTGATGAGTCTGGCTAATGATTTATCAATTTTGTTTATCTTCTCAAAGAACCAGCTTTTAGTTTTATTGATCTTTGCTATTGTTTCCTTCATTTCTTTTTCATTTATTTCTGATCTGATTCTTATGATTTCTTTCTTTCTGCTAACTTTAGGGATTTTTTCTTCTTCTTTCTCTAATTGCTTTAGGTGCAAGGTCAGGTTGTTTATTTGAGATGTTTCCTGTTTCTTAAGGTAGGATTGTATTGCTATAAACTTCCCTCTTAGAACTGCTTTTGCTGCATCCCATAGATTTTGGGTCGTCGTGTCTCCATTGTCATTTGTTTCTAGGTATTTTTTTGATTTCCTCTTTGATTTCTTCAATGATCACTTCATTATTAAGTAGTGTATTGTTTAGCATCCATGTGTTTGTATTTTTTACAGATCTTTTCCTGTAATTGATATCTAGTCTAATAGCATTGTGGTTGGAAAAGATACTTGATACAATTTCAATTTTCTTAAATTTACCAAGGCTTGATTTGTGACCCAAGATATGATCTATCCTGGAGAATGTTCCATGAGCACTTGAGAAAAATGGGTATTCTGTTGTTTTTGGATGGAATGTCCTATAAATATCAATTAAGTCCATCTTGTTTAATGTATCATTTAAAGCTTGTGTTTCCTTATTTATTTTCATTTTGGATGATCTGTCCATTGGTGAGAGTGGTGTATTAATAGTCCCCTACTATGAATGTGTTACTGTTGATTTCCCATTTAATGGCTGTTAGTATTTGCCTTATGTATTGAGGTGCTCCTATGTTGGGTGCATAAATATTTACAATTGTTATATCTTCTTCTTGGATCGATCCCTTGATCATTATGTAGTGTCCTTCTTTGTCTCTTCTAATAGTCTTTATTTTAAAGTCTATTTTTTCTGATATTAGAATTGCTACTCCAGCTTTCTTTTGGTTTCCATTTGCATGGAATATCTTTTTCCATCCCCTTACTTTCAGTCTCTATGTGTCTCTAGGTCTGAAGTGGGTCTCTTGTAGACAGCATATATATGGGTCTTGTTTTTGTATCCATTCAGCCAATCTGTGTCTTTTGGTGGGAGCACTTATTACATTTACATTTAAGGTAATTATCAATATGTATGTTCCTATTCCCATTTTCTTAATTGATTTGGGTTTGTTATTGTAGGTCTTTTCCTTCTTTTGTGTTTCTTGCCTAGAGAAGTTCCTTTAGTATATGTTGTAAAGCTGGTTTGGTGGTGCTGAACTCTCTCAGCTTTTGCTTGTCTGTGAAGGTTTTAATTTCTCTATCAAATCTGAATGAGATCCTTGCTGGATAGAGTAATCTTGGTTGCAGGTTTTTCTCCTTTATCACTTTAAATATGCCCTGCTGTCCCTCTGGCTTGCAGAGTTTCTGCTGAAAGATCAGCGGTTAACCTTATGGGGATTCTGTTGTGTGTTATTTGTTGTTTTTCCCTTGCTGCTTTTAATATGTTTTCTTTGTATTTAATTTTTGACAGTTTGATTAATATGTGTCTTGTGTTTCTCCTTGGATTTATCCTGTATGAGACTCTCTGTGCTTCCTGGACTTGATTAACTGTTTCCTTTCCCAAATTAGGGAAGTTTTCAACTATAATCTCTTCAAATATTTTCTCAGTCCCTTTCTTTTTCTCTTCTTCTGGAACCTCTATAATTTGAATGTTGGTGTGTTTCATGTTGTCCCAGAGGTCTCTGAGACTGTCCTCAGTTCTTTTCATTCTTTTTTCTTTATTCTGCTCTGCAGTAGTTATTTCCACTATTTTATCTTCCAGGTCACTCATCCGTTCTTCTGCCTCAGTTATTCTGCTACTGATCCTATCTAGAGTATTTTTAATTTCATTTATTGTGTAGCTCCTCATTGCTTCTTTCATCTTTAGTTCTTCTAGATCCTTGTTAAATGTTTCTTGCATTTTGTCTATTCTATTTCCAAGATTTTGGATCATCTTTACTATCATTATTCTGAATTGTTTTTCAGGTAGACTGCCTATTTCCTCTTCATTTGTTAGGTCTGGTGGGTTTTTATCTTGCTCCTTCATCTGCTGTGTGTTTCTCTGTCTTCTCATTTTGCTTATCTTACTGTGTTTGGGGTCCCCTTTTTGCAGGCTTCAGGTCTGTAGTTCCCGTTGTTTTTGGTGTCTGTCCCCAGTGGCTAAGGTTGGTTCAGTGGGGTGTGTAGGCTTCCTGGTGGAGGGGACTACTGCCTGTGTTCTGGAGGATGAGGCTGGATCTTGTGTTTCTAGTGGGCAAGTCCACGTCTGTTGGTGTGTTTTGGGGTGTCTGTGGACTTATTATGATTTTAGGCAGCCTCCCTGTTAATGGGTGTGTTTGTGTTCCTGTCTTGCTAGTTGTTTAGCATAGGGTGCCAGCACTGTAGCTTGCTGGTCGTTGAGTGATGCTGGCTGCTGGTGTTGAGATGGAGATCTCTGGGAGATTTTCGCCATTTGATATTATGTGGAGCTGGGAGGTCTCATGTGGATCAGTGTCCTGAAGTTGGCTCTTCCACCTCAGAGGCACAGCACTGACTCCTGGCTGCAGCACCAAGAGCCTTTCAACCACATGGCTCAGAATAAAATGGAGAAAAAGTAGAAAGAAAGAATTAGTAGAAGTAGGAAGGAAGAAAGAAAGAAAGCAAGAAAGGAGGAAAGAAAGAAGGAAAGAAAGGAGGGAGGGAGGGAGGGAGGAAGGAAGGAAGGAAGGAGGGAAGGAATGAAAAAAAGAAATAAAGAAAGAAGATAAAGTAAAATAAGGTAAGATAAAATAAAATAATTAAAATTAAAAAAATAATTATTAAGAAAAAAATTTAAAAAAATAAAATAAAATAAAAACGGACAGATAGAACCCTAGGACAAATGTTGGAGGCAAAGCTATACAGACAAAATCTCACAAAGAAGCATTCACATGCACAGTCACAAAAAGAGGAAAAGGGGAAAAAATCATAAATCTTGTTCTCAAAGTCCACGTCCTCAATTTGGAATGATTCGTTGTCTATTCAGGTATTCCACAGATGCAGGGTACATCAGGTTGATTCTGGAGCTTTAATCAGCTGCTCCTGAGGCTGCTGGGAGAGATTCCCCTTTCTCTTCTTTGTTCACACAGCTCCCGGGGCTCAGCTTTAGATTTGGCCCCGCCTCTGCGTGTAGGTTGCCAGAGGGCGTCTTTTCTTCGTTCAGACAGGACAGGGTTAAAGGAACCTCTGTTTCAGGGTCTCTGGCTCACTCAGGCCGGGGGGAGGGAGGGGTGCAGATGCGGAGCGAGCCTGTGGCGGCAGAGGCCAGCGGGACGTTACACCAGCCTGAGGTGCGCCATGCATTCTCCCGAGGGAGTTGTCCATGGATCCGGGGACTCTGGCAGTGGTGGGCTGCACAGGCTCCCCGGAAGGGGTGTGTGGATAGTGACCTGTGCTCGCACACAGGCTTGTTGGTGGCGGCAGCAGCAGCCTTAGTGTCTCATGCTCGTCTCTGGGGTCCGTGCTTTTAGCCACGGCTTGCGCCCGTCTCTGGAGTTCCTTTAAGCAGCGATCTTAATCCCCTCTCATTGCGCATCAGGAAACAAAGAGGGAAGAAAAAGTCTCTTGCCTCTTCGGCAGGTCCAGACTTTTCCCCAGACTCCCTCCCGGCTAGCCATGGTGCACTAACCCCTTCAGGCTGTGTTCACGCCGCCAACCCCAGTCCTCTCCCTGTGCTCCGACTGAAGCCCGAGCCTCAGCTCCCAGCCCCACCACCCCTGGCGGGTGAGCAGACAAGCCTCTCAGGCTGGTGAGTGCCGGTCAGCACTGATCCTCTGTGCGGGAATCTCTCCGCTTTGCTCTCCGCACCCCTGTGGTTGTGCTATCCTCCGCAGCTCTGAAGCCTTCCCCCTCTGCCGCCCGCAATCTCCACCAGCGAAGGGTCTCCTTCTGTGTGGAAACCTTTCCTCCTTCACGGCTCCCTCCCACTGGTGCAGGTCCCGTCCCTATCCTTTTGTCTCTGTTTATTCTTTTTTCTTTTGCCCTACCCAGGTACGTGGGGACTTTCTTGCCTTTTGGGAGGTCTGAGGTCTTCTGCCAGAGTTCAGTGGGTGTTCTGTAGGAGTTGTTCCACGTGTAGATGTATTTCTGGTGTGTCTGTGGGGAGGAAGGTGATCTCCGCGTCTTACTCTTCAGCCATCTTAACAACTTGTTGTTTTTAATGTTGCTTTTTGTGAAGGTAGATTTGTTACCGCAAATTGACAGTAAATTTAGCCACTTCAGATGTAAAACATTGTCCGTGGTCATTAATCTTGAAGTAATTAATGGGTTCAATAATGTTTTGAAAGCAACCGGCTTTATAATTGTTATATTGCCCTTGTTTTCAATTATTAAATGGAAACATTGAATAATGCCAGAAACTGTGCTTCCCTGTGACTTTCACAGCACGGCTGCCCAAAGCTCCCTCTTGCAGGGTCTGGCTGACCCAAGGCCTGCATGCACACCCATTAAGAAAGTCATATTCCTGAGAGTAGATACATTAGACATAACTTCTTTTAATTGTTCGACCTCTACAAATGATTTTTAAAGCCAACACTAAGACCCTATCCACTGCCAGAAATTGTGTAAAGAAATTTCAAAACTCCAGTTTGCCAGAACAAGCCAGAAAAAGAAATTACTTGAGAAAAATGACATCCCACAGGCCATTTCCAAAGCCATTTACTGTAAGAACAGTCTCCTGTGCATGTATTTTCGATGTCACAAAAAGAATATTCCATTTTTATTCACATCTTTGTTTCACTAGATTTTCCAGACATCTACTCCTATCATTAATTCTATCAGTTTTCTTCCAAACCACTAGTAACACTCTCATTATGTTTGCTGATGTTATTGTTACATGCAGTTTGCAGAATCAAGATTTTGGGATGGAGGTTGACAGATTCTTAAATAAAACTATTTCAGACTTTCTGTAATTCTGGACCCTGTGAGTCCTGGAGAATCAATTTTTCCACTTGGTCTCTTGGCAGGTGGGCACCCAGTGTCAGGAGAAGGGAAGTGTCTAGGGACCTCCCTGCTGGGAAGAGGTGGACCCAGGCGGCTTAGAACCGGGTGTCCCAAGTCACAAGTGTGTTACCCAAGGGGAATGGAAGTGTGACAAGAACAGGTCCTATGGTGTGCATGTGTCTGTGTGGGTGTGTATGAGTGTGTGTGGGTATATGAGTGTGTGCAGGTGTGGGTATATGGGTGTGTATGAGTGTGTGGGTATGTGGGTGTGTATGAGTGGGCGTGGGTATATGAGTGTGTGCAGGTGTGTCTGTGTGGGTGTGTGAGAGTGTGCAAGTGTGTATGAGTGTGTGTGGATATGTGAGTGCAGGTGTGTATGTAAGTGTGTCTGTGAGTGTGGGTATGCCCCAGAGTGTCTGTGTAAGAATGTGTATGTGAGTGTGTGCAAGTGTGTGTCCTCCAGCCCTACAGAGAGGGGTGAGGGAAGGACAAGGGTAGGTCGTTTTTCATGGAGAGAAAACTCTGTGAGACCTCCTGCAAAAACTGTGGGACAACAGCAGAGTTCTGGGCTGAATTGTGTCTCCCAATTCTTATGTTGAAGTCCTGACCCCCAGGACCTCAGAATGTGACCTTATTTGGGGATGGAGCCTTTCAGTAGATGATTAAGTTAGAATGAGGTCATCACGATGGGCCCTTCCAACATGACTGATGCCTCGTGTCCTGACAAGAAGTGGACATTTGGACACAGACGTACACATGGTAAGGCCATGTGGAGAGATGTAAGGGCCTGTGGCCTCTCCAAGCCCAGGAGAGGGGCCTGGGACAGAACCTCCTCTCACGACCCTCAGAGAAAACCAGCTCTGCCGACACCCTGATCTCCAGACCTGGGAAATAATCCATTTCTGTTGTTTAAGCTGCCCAGTTTGTGGAACTTTGTTACAGCAGCCCTAGCAATTTCATACAGCCAGCTGAGGGGGTACCTGCTATGAGATAAGAATAAAGGTAAGGGAGGGAGTAATTGTAGAGCGCCTTGCCTTCCAATGTAACTTGCAGCAGGCTTCACGTTATACTACAAAGGTCAAAGGGCCGTTGAATGATAGCTATGAGGGGTATGCATGCTCCAAGTTGCATTAAAAACTCTCCTGCAGCAACATACAGTTGGCCTTGGAAGGTGTATCTCTCAAGGCAGGTGGCCTCCAAGATTAGAGCACTAATCCTGGCAAATGGGAAGGAAGAGCAGATGACGTTCATGGAGGGGGAACTTCAACAGGAGGTGCCCAGGTGTCTGGAGTTGGAGCTCAGCAGGTGGTAGAGCCACTGGGATAGAAAGAGGGAAAAGAAACAAGAGGGGAGGAGGAGGCCTGCAGGCCTTGCGTTCTAGATGAAGAGGTAGATTTCAGAGCTGCCAGCAGTTGGGTAGTGTAAGGACATCACATGGGAGAGAGCTGACCAGGGACAAGGCTGAGGGTCTTGGGGGGGCTGGATAAGGCGGACCACCCCTAGGGAGGTAGACTGAAGGCAGAGAGAGACAAGTGAGGCCGGGGGACTGAAGGAACAGTCACTCAACACGCCAAGAAGCACGTTAATAACTTTCTGCTCTAGAAGTTTCCCAGGGACATCAGCCTCATGTGTCCACTTATTTATACAAAAGTCAAGTAACACATGTGAAATCTGCATTAAAGTGCAGAAGACGATTCCATTCTGTTCACGCTCTTCATGTGATAGTTTCATATCAGTACAGATGGATTAGGAGGGTCTTCCCAGTAATCAAGTTTCCAAATCTACTTTTTCTCACTTCCAGAGTATTTGGAATCTGTCTCATGGTTATGGCTTTATGTATTCCAGCAAATATATAAACCATTGTACAGGCTCAGGGGAGATCATTTACAGATTCTGACAGGGGTTTGGAAATTCATATGTGAGAGACATAAATATTTCTATGTAGGTAATGGTTAAATGGATGGGTGCCTTTTAATTATTGTAATAAACATTTTTGAAGTAATTGTTTTTTTCTATAAAAAAGTAGATACATGAATAACTATTGCAAAATAGTGATATTTGAATATGAATCTAAGTAAATAAATTGTTAAAATCAAATTTTATATGCTATTCTAAGCATGCAAGTCCTATGGAAGATGTGATGACATGAAATGATATGATATAGGATATGATTGTTTCAGCAATTTTCTTAGTTTCATTTTTATTTCTTTTAAAGCTGACATTCCAAACCTTGGCAACAAAAGGGTACTTCTGAAAATAAACCTGTCTGATCCTACGCTAATTTACTGAGTCAGAAACATTGGGGCAGTGGGGCTGGGCATCTCTATTTTTAATTAGCTCTCTTCAGTCATTTCTATTTGCCCCAATGCTTGATAACATTGGCTTTTAGAGGTTAAAAGATGGCCAGTGAAAATAGCTAAGTAATGATGTCATAGCTTCTGTACAGCCTGCCACCCATTACCAAAGGATACACATGCATTACTTTATCCCAAATCTCGGTCGCTCACAATGTATGCTCCTAGGAACTTTGCAAATCCCCAGGATGCTGTTCTACCAACATACCTGCTACAGGCTTGGGCGTATACCTCCCTGGGGGATCCCTCAGTCCTGGGCCACCCCTTCCACTCAGTGCTTCCCTGACTCTCTGTGTCTCTGTAGAATCACCACTCACTCAGACGCTGAACCCACAAAGCCTAGTCTGACAAGCTCTCAGCTACTCCCTAGAATACAGCCATTGGCAAATACTTTCCCTGCCAGAGTAGTCTATTAGGTATTTTGTTATTTCCAGGCACAAATCTCACACCATTTTTATTCTCTCTTGAATGTTATGTGCAGTCTCTTATTATATATCTAGCAGAGGGTAGGAAGAAACTGAACAGTCAGAACTAATCAGGCCTTCCTCACTCCCAGGTGATTAGGAAAGCAGCCACTGCTCCAGTGGGACACTCAGAGATGCAAGGTTATCCTGAATCCTGTCCTTGGCATTTACACATGATGCAGGTGCAAACTTCCTCTCTTCTGATCAATGCAAAGTATATTTGGAAAGAGTTCTCTCTGCAGCTTCCCAAGGCACCAGGGCAATCGATGCCCCTCTGTCCCAGGTGCTGAACAAGCACTTGGAACTTGCTGCAGAGGACTCGGTCTCCAGGGCAGCTGGGACAGTGAGAAGTACCTCAGGCTTCTCTCTCCACCTCCATCTGGCTGTGTGTGCGATACTCCTGCCACGAACCTGAAAGTGTGGCGGTGTCTACCGCTGAATGGTATAGTGAAACCCTTTGCAACAGTTTACCCTATCTTGATGTGAAATTGAAGATAATTTTGGGCATAAAGACAATGTAGACAAAAGTTTTCCATTCACAGACAAAGAAGTCAAATTATTCTAAAGCATTAGAAAATGTTTCCCACCAATAACAGAAGGGAACCCCGTGGAACACTCTTGGGAGGAGTTTGCAGGCATAACTCTGGGTGATGGATGGAGAAACCTAGCACAAGCTGATGTGGTCAGAAGGGGAGAGATTGGTCCCCGTGTCCCAGGGATTCAGCCAGGCCTGCTGTGGGGTCATGACAAGTGGCCCAGGATGTGGGTATCTCAGGGACAGCCCGTCTGGTCTCTGGGCTCTCAGCACGTGGCTGGATTCGTTCTCTGCCTCCTTCACCTCTGAAAATACTGCTGCCCACACCCGACGTGTGCCTGTGCTGGAGGAGACTAACCTCTGCTTGAATCTTGTTTGGAAACCCTGAGAGAAGCACCCAGCTTCCCAGTATGGCTTTGAGGATTATAACTGGTGCAGCTCAGGTCAAGTGTCCACACCTGGACCACTTTCTGCAGGTGACAAGTGGGGTTCTGCAGGTCCTGGAGATTCCCAGCTCAGCCAGTGGAGAAGAGGAAGGGTTCCCAGGAGATAACACCTTTGACAGCCTCTAAATGGTCATTGAAGAAAACCTGCATGATTGCCAACGAGTCACAAAGCCACCAACTAATATTAGGTGATGAGGCTGTTCACAGATCTCTACAATTCACTGGTGGGTCCACCCAAAACCAGTGTAAGCCTGAAACTATTTAATTCCTTACCTGATTAAGGCTATTAGATGTGTAAAAGGAATTAGACTACAATGACAAAACATTTAGAGGTCCTCAATATCTTTTTTTTCCTTTTTCCTATTATGCCCTTACCTTGACTATGCTAATGATGTTATAGGTAATTAACCCACCTATCTTTAATTTTCTTGGCCACAGTCAAGAGGAACATGTATCTTCAGGGAGTTTACATCCTGAGGAGCTATTGAATATAATAGCACTAAGCTAAGTAAGTTCACACGTAATAAGACATTGGATCAAATCAGCCGCCCTGTGCAACACACCTTGGACCCATTTTATAGATGGAGATGCTGAGTCTCAGGGTTACTTGGTTGGGTCACCTGGCAGAGCACCTGCACAGGGCCCAGTGCTCAACTACTATGTATTTAAATCTACGTTTCTTACCCCATCTCATTCCAGGCTGGCTGTCTCTATGCAGCTCTCCAGGGCCTTTGTCCCTTCCTGCCCGAGTCAGCGCTTGCCAGGCATCCTAGCCTGTGGGGATGAGAAGGACCCATCCTGGAGGACAGTACCACAGCAGCCTGGTCTCAAGGATCTCCCAGGTCAAGGGGCACCAGATGGCAATCCAGAGTCAAGGCTGAGCAGGAAAGGCAGCAACTCAGAACAGGGCCTCGGGACAGCTGGAGCCAGGGTGGGTCTGATCACACAGAGATAATCAACTTTACGTAAGTCGTAAGGGTGGGAACCTAATCCTGTAGAACTGCAGCCTTATGGGAAGACAAAGAGACATCTCTCTCTGTGTATGTAATGCAAGCAGGAAGGCAGTCATCTGCAACCCAGGAACAGAGGCTCACCAGAACCCCACCATGCTGGAACCCTGAGAAATACATTTCTGTTGTCTAAACCACTCAGTCCATTTTGTTAGGGCAGCCTGAGTAGACTAACACAATGTCCTTGCCCTGAGCATCAAAGTCTCTGCTCTAGAGTTTTCCAGACTTTCCTAGATATTTCTAGAAGAGCAAAGCTGCCCACTTGCATCCCCTGTCATTTTTGTCACTTGTAGGATGACACCCAGCAATGCTCTTCTTCCAAGCTTGCAGTGCTTCACATTTGTCCCTTCGGAAAATCACCACAGTTAGAACATTTTAGTTTAAATCATTAGTTTATGTGTTCTATTTATCGAACTTGGAAAGTAGCTTTTCTTCTGAAAAATCATATTAGTGTTCTGTTTTGTTGTTAATTAAAGCTGTCACAGAGATTGCCACAAATAGGTAATCTCACACTGCTATGTGGCCCCCAACAAATTATTGTGCATGTCAGTTGCCTCGGTGCTGACATTCTTTCCCGGAAACCACACGGTGATTATCACATGTGCTGAGGATCATAATGAGAAATGAATTTTTCCTTATCTTCATGGAAAATCATATTAGGTGTAATTGGATAAAACCAAGGATAAACAATCAATCATCCTTAGTTTAAGCTCAGTTTTACACCTAGATGGTTAGACAGTGGGGATGGCATTGACCCTGCATCTCATATCAAAGCATCCTGCAGTGGGTGCCATGGTGATCACAGGGCTGGTCAAAACAGGAAGATTACCCTTGAAAGTATATACCTGAGACAGCAGAACTGAAAATAGCACTCAGGGGACCTCATTTAAAAACAAATATTCTATTGGGCATATTTTCTCTAAGTAAGACAAATGCCATTCATCCCATCCTTATTAATGTGCACAGAGCTAATACTTAGTGCCACTTGGTGTGTGTGACACAGAGAAAATGCCCCATGCTGTTGGCAGAACAACGAGACAGTGAACGGATGCTTGTGGGTCACACCAGAGTCCACCCTCTCTCTCCTGTGACCCTAAAGTATGGGGAAGCATAACCTCCCATCTGCACCGCAGATCAGGAATAACTCCTAGAAACACGGACATACGAGGGTCTGTGCACAACAAAGTTTGCCTACACCCCAAGCAGGCTGGGAGTCCTCTACAGAATATCACTGGGAGGATTTCTCCAACACCAGAAGCCCTGATCTGAGGAACGTTCATCTGCAGTGACTTTTTTTTTTTTATTTTAAATCAAATAGGCAGCTTGAGAAATCTAGGATGTAGGAGCTGGAAGGACACAAGATGGTTTTAACCTAATATCCACATTTCTGCTGACAAAATCTGAGGCTCGGAGGGGTCCATTATTCGTCATTTGGCCGTGGAAGTGGTTACTGTAGGAGTGTATCTTCAGATGTTCTTTGCACTGTCACAGGCACCTGGAGGAAGTGCAGGTTCAACAGCTGTGTGTATCTGAGTGGCAAGACATAAACTGTATTTTCTACAATTCAGTGTCAACTCCATTCACATAGCCATTTAATCTAGTCCCTTTCATGTAATTATGCATTATTGAGTCCATTCAGGTTTCAAACAAATCAGGTTAGGAAACAAGAGTCCCATGTCCCCCACTGTCCCCGTTCCAAGGGAACTTGCTGTGTGTCCTCCAGTGAGGAAGGAGCAGCAGGCCCGGCCCCCATTGTCCCTATTCCTCTGCTGGCCACTGTCTCACAGGACATCCCTCCCTGTCACAGGCTTTCCACCTCAGAGTTACATCTTCATGGACGTTGAATAATTGTCACCTTCCTGCAATGTTCTGAGTCCTGGATGGAGGACGTCAGCCGTGGTCAACATCCCAAACCTGGAAGACAGACTCTGCTAACACATTCTTTGTGATGATGAGAAGAGAGTTTGACTGACTTGCCTAAAGTCACACAGAGCAAGGACAGGATGGAGCTGAGGTTCAAAGCCCACCCCGAACCGTGAAATTACCTGGTATCCTAGCCCAGCCTCTGGCAGTCCCCTCTCAGACCTGGTCTGCACGGCCAGCAGATCTCAGTCACGTTCTCACTCTTTTGAGGGCGGAGGACTTCTCAGGGTCTCCCTCTGGGCTGCTGAAAGGAGAGTCAGGCTTTGCCTTGGATCTTTCTGACCTGAATCAACCGACTGGTCTGCTTCTCTCATGACTCCCCTTCCACGGGGTCATCGGGATGTATGTGTAAGGTGGGGGAGACCTACCCTGATCTACAGGAAGCAAGTATGAGTCGCCCTTGCTCCTCCATACCCACCTGGACTCCAGTCACCCTTCTCTCCACACTCTTCACAGTGAAAAATCCTTCTCAAAGACCTTCACCAGGAATTCACTTTATTACTCTCTGCTCTTGACACTTGAAAAGTGTTGATATATTTGCTTAGAACAGAGAAGGCTTGAATCTCCCCTCCTTGTAGGATGAACTGATAATAAAATCTTCATAAAGTTTTAAAAGCATCCAAACTCTACTTCTTAAGACTTCCGGATTCTTGAATTTTTAAATCTTATTTTTAAGTGTTTTTTTTAGAATTAAAACAAACAAAACAACTTATCTACCCCAAATTACTGTTCTTGCAATGGGAAGGATGGGCTTTAAAGGAAGTGTCTCTGAACATAGGCATAACACTCATATACATAAATCTTAGCAATATTTTTTTGGATCTGTCTCTTAAGGCAAAAGAAAAAAAAAAGCAAAAATAAACAAATAGGACCTAGTTAAATTTAAAAGCTTTTGCACAGCATAGGAAACCATTGACAAAAGACAACATTTTGAATGGGAGAAAATATTTGCAAGTGCTATGACTGATAAGGGATTAGTATCCAACATACATAAATAGTTCATAAAACTCATATCAAACAAACAAACAAACAACCTGATTAAAAAATGGGCAGAAGACCTGAAAGGACGTTTTTTCAAAAGAAGACATACAGACGTCTAATAAGCACATGAAAAGATGCTCAACATTGCTAATTATTAGAGAAAGGTAAATCAAAACTTCAATGAGGTATCACCTCACACTACTCAGAATGGCCATCATCAAAAAGTTGGCAAAAAACAAATGTTAGAGAGGATGTGGAGAAAAGGAAACCCTGCACACTGTTCGTGGGAATGTAAATAGGTGCACCCACTGTGGAAAATAATATGGAGGTTCCTCAAAAAACTATCCTGCTTTCCCAGGACAGCATGTCATTTTCTATAAAAGCATAAGAACTTTACAAGTATGCTTACATTTCTCCCCTCCCATCTCCAGTGAACTTGTCACACCTATTACTTTTGCATACTATAAACTACACTATAAATTTTCATTATTGTCAAGAGATTAAATAATAAAAAATCATCTATGTATCCGTGTAGTGACCATTTCCAATTATTTCAATCTTTGCATTGATCTTTATCATTCTCTTCTGCCTGAGGTTCTTCCTTTAATATTTTTTCTTGTGTGTACCTTTTATGAGAATTTTGTTCAGCTTTTGTACATCTGAAAAAATCACTATTTCACTTTGCTTTTGAAAGATATTTTTGCTGGGTATAGAATTCTCGGTGGACAGCCCTCCTCCCAGCCAGCACCTTAAAGATGTCTCACTGTCTAAAAAGATACTGTCTGTAACTTGCATTGTTTTCAACAGGAAATCTGTCATTCTTATCCTTGTTTCTGTGTAGCTAGCATTATCATTTTTTCCTTTAGTTGCTCTTAAGATGTCCTTTATTGTCACTTTTTGCTAGACACCCTCTAAATGGTCCTGAGTGAGTCCCATATCCTGGCATCCATGTAGTATGTCATCCTTTCCCTTGAGTGTGGGTTGGACCTATTTCCTCACTTCTAATGAATAAAATATGTCAGAAGTGATGGTATAGTTTCTCAGTCTGCTCAAGATGCTATAATGAAATATCACAAACTGAGTGGCTTATAAACAACATGAATTTATTTCTCAGTCCTGGAGGCTGGGAGTCCAGGATCAGGGCCTCTAAGTTGTCACGTGACGGCTCTCTTCCATGTTATGGACTCCTCGTTGTATCCTTACACTATGGAAAGGGCAAAGGTTAGGGAGCTCTCTCAGGCCCCTCTGTACCAGGGCACTAATCCCATTCATGAGGGCTCCACCTTCATGACCTTGGCAACTCCCAAAGGCCCCATGTCCTAATAGTACTCACATTGGGTATTAGGATTTCAACATATGTATTTTGGAGAGAGACATTCAGACCATAGCAGATATCATTTCTGAGATTAAATTACAAAAGGCTCTGTCTTCTGTCTGTGTCTCTCTTTCACTTTGATGGAAACCAACTATGTGTTATGAGCTACCTTATGGAAAGGTCCAAGTGGCAAGTAAGTGATGTTTTCAGCCAGTTGTTACTGAGGACCTGAAGCCTGACAACAGCCACTGCATGGATAAGTTTAGAATCAATTTCTCTCCCAGTCTATCTTCAAAGTCCTGATCAACACCGCAGTTACAGTCTTGTTAGAGACAGAGCCAGAAGCAGCCAGATAAAATTTGAGATTATAATACATATTTAAAGTCACTAAGTGTTGGGGTGATTTGTTACACAGCATAGATAGCTAATTTATAGGTTTTGAACAATTTGATTAGGATGAAACTTGGTGTGATTATTTTCATGTCTCTTCTACTTGGGATTCATTATACTTCTGTGGTTTAAAGTTTTTATCAAATTTTGAAACTGTATGGCTACTATTCTTCAAACATTTTTCCTGCCTTTCTCTTTTTTGCTGACTTCAATTATAAACTTATTGGTCTGTTTGAAATTGTTCCATATCTGATAATGTTCTCTTCATTTTTCAAATCTTTTCTTTCTGTCATTCTTCCAGGTGTCTCATTTTAAATAGTTTCTACTGTAATATATCACTAGCATTTTCTTTTGCAATGTCTAGTGTCCCATTAATTTCACTCAGAATACTTTTCATCTGAGATGTTGCAGTTTTTGTCTTTATATATTCAACTTCAGTGGGTTTTTTTAATAATATTTTCTGTGCCTCAAGTTAACATTTAGTACATATGGAATACCATTATAGTAATTGTTTTAATGTTCGTCTGCTAATTCCAATATCTATGTCAGTTCTGGGTTAATTTACACAATTTTTTCTCCCTATCATAGTTCATATTTTTCTGAATGCTTGTTGAGTATTTTTTTTTTTTTAATACCAGTCTTTGTGAACTTTACCTTGTAGAATTTTGGATAATTTTGTACCCTGGTAAGTATTGTTGAGTTTGTTCTACTATGCAGTTAAATTGACTGGAAACAGTTTATAACTTTGTGTCTTGCTTTAAAAATTTACTTGGTGGATCCAAGCTATCTTTTGTCAAGAGCTTACAATTCCCCATTGCTGAGTGCCCTCCCAAATACCTCATGAATTATGAAGTTTCCACTCTGGCTGGCAGAGTCAAGCCCAGGTCTCAGCTGTTTGTGAGGGCTGAGTTCTATTTTCCTCTGCTCTTTTTGGGGGGTTCTTTCCCTGTTCTTGGTTTCCTCATACAAATCCACTGTTAAGTGGTCTGCTGAGTACTCCAAGGAGACAGCACATCTCCAGAGCACTTCCTCCATCACTCTGCACTGCAAACTCTACCCATTCTGTTCTTTCTGAACTAGTAGATCTGTCTTCTAGATGTGATTTGTTAAAGGTCAAAAAACAGAATTTTACTCACCATATAATACTTATTCCTTAAACCTGATCTTCTGTGAACCAAGGCAAATATTTTTTTTTTGGTTGTTAAAGAGGAAAAGTATCTTGGGGAATGAAAGGAGACAGCCCTTCTCACATGAGACTAGGATTACAGAGACCCCAGCCTTTTGTAAGACCTCATGTTGCAGAAGCTGCACCTTCTTAGTTGACTTGTTATTATTTCCAGCAACAAAATAAGACATCTTTAATTTTTTTCTACCTTACAGAAAGGCTGAGACAGTGCAAGTATAAATTTTTAAAAAGTATGTGATATCTGGAAGTCCTTTGTGATCTGGCCAAACCACCTAGGGCTCCATGGACAGTGCAGCTTTCATCTGCTTCATATGAGGCAGCAAAGAGAAGTTACTGAGACATTTACTGAAATTTGGTTGTTGGGCTGTAAGATGTACTGAAGATAGTTTAGATTTGATAAAGAATTACATAAATTTGATTATTTGTCAAAAATATAGGAAATATAATTATGCAGTTTGTGGTGCATATATATAATCTGTGACATATGTATAGAAAATTTTATACATATATATATATATATATATATATGTTACCATTCTGTTTTAAGATTTATGCAAATTCTGCTCTATTTAGTAACTTGAAACTTCCCCACTAGTAGATGAAGTCATTCTCATAGTAGATTCTGCTTTTCTTATCTTTACTCCAAATATTTTTATTTTTACAATTTTACTAAGTTTAAAAATATTTTAAAGTATATATTACAAAAAAATTAAAAGTATACATAAAACCTCGATAAGACATTGATCTTTATTATATTAACCTTTTCCAAACTGTAAGGTTCAGCCGCCCCATCTATCAATGTCTAACTTAATAGATCCAATCACCAGTTCTAAGTTTATTTTAATTAGAACTTTTAGCTGGGTTGCTGCATTAACACATTTGTTCTTTGTTTAAATATTCCCTAAATGATGAAACTCTCAAGGTATTTCTTAAGAATATGGAGACTAAATTGCTTTAATGGATATTGTATAACAGAAAAATAGTAAATCATAAGGGAAACTTAAGAGACACTTTGAAGATTATTTTATACAAATATTTGGGAAACTCATGTGAAATATGATACTATCTCATGGATCTGACAGTCATAACTTAGACTTATTCTATACAATTACAGCCCAACTGGTCTCAACAAAACTTCAGGTGTATCTTAACCATCTCACTGTCAAAGGGGATGGGCTTAGATTTCCTAAATTATTTGCACCAAACCAAGCCAGAGGATGGGAGAGATCAAACAATTTTAATCACTAGGATCATATGAGCGAAGCCTTAAAAGCCTCATTTATTTATTTCTCTCTAAAGAAGAAGGGCACTAGCCGGGCATGGTAAAGCATATACCAGCCCCGTGTCTATTCTCTCCAAGGGTGAGACCCGTGGAAGCCTCTCCAGAGGGCCGGCCAGGCATTGCCAGGATTTCAGAACATCTCTTTGTATTCCCACTGGTCTCTCCCATGCAAAGCAGCACAACTGTGTTATTCTCACATTGATCTGGACAATCAAGTTTACATTCAAGTGCACAATTCAAATCATCTCTCTGAAACATAAGTACATCCCAGTCTGTTATCTTGTCAATAACCAACTCATGGGTTCTAGTCTGCCCCTCAGTGACATGCACTCCTTAGCCACAGAATATTAAAGTTGCTTTTTGTAAAATAAATAAAACAAAATCACTAAGCAGTGTGTGTCCAAAGGCTCTGATAAGAGCTCTGTGTGTTAGGTCTGTGTGTCAGGATGGTGTGCACAGTCCCTCCCACCCCACTGCTGTTTGGAGGGCTTACCCCTGACTCTGGCTTCTGGGAGGGCTTTCGGTCACTTTAGAAACCAGGAAAACATATGTCCACAGAGTTGTCAGGGGGCTTTCAGAGCATCTTTGGCTGGAGAGTCATGTTAACAGATAGGAAAATGCTAAAGACCAGAATTCTCCCAGTGCCACATATTGGAGAGAAAAATCCATTTTAGGATAATGCTTTTTACCCTGTGTCCAGTGGCTTTCTTAATATCATCCATTCTATCAATTTGTATTTGAAATACTTTAAGTTAATGTTATAATTAGGGACAAAATTGTCTATTTCCCCAAATAGAAAATGTAAACATGTAGTTTGTTTCTAGAAAATAATGTCATAAATGGTTTGAGGTTCAATTTTTGAAATAAACAATGAAATCCTTTTCTAATCTTGTGTTTCAGAATTTCATTGATGAAATCATTATAAATTAAATAATGAGTCCTCTATTATGTTTCAAACAACTTGGAGGAAGGGACAGATTCTGGAGGAATCTCTGTGTCCTGTGATGTTCCTAGCGCCAGGCTCATATGTAGTAGAAGCTCAGTAAACACTTGGCCAGAGCACTGGATATGAAGCTTTTGAACATTGGTTTGTTTGATTGACTGTTTCCCCGTATGGCATATTCTAATTCACGTTCTAATGAGCCAGGTTATTGATAGAATTACCTAGTCGTCCTCACGATGGAATCCTAAAAAAGTTATGAAATGACATATTAGCTAAACATTTCATAGTGCCCCAAATCTCCTCCCTCCCTCCCTCCTTTCCTCCTTCCCTCTCACCCTCCTTCCTTCTTTCCTTCCCTATGAGTAGGGGAAGTGAGGGAAGATGTAGCCTGCAGATTCCTCTATTTACATAAATTTTTCTGTTGAGTCTTCTTGGAAAGGCTGAACAGTGCCTTGTGCTGCCAAACTATTTCACTTTTACCATAAAGCCCAATTTCCTAAATACTTCTAATTTGTCTTTCTCTTGCCATTCATGGGTTCTTGGTTCCCAGAATGAATGCTCTGTACAGTCTAGGTTCTCATGCTCATTAACACCTCAGCTGATTTTGTACCTTTTCGAGATTTCTGGTACATGTGAATTTCTTTGAAGTACACATTTTATATTTTGTTTTGGAATTTGTTGTTTGTTTTAGTAGAGGGAAAAATTAGCTTGGATTTAAGTAAGAAAGGTCACTCTCTCATTGTCATTGAGTCAGTTTGTTTCTGTGATAGTTAAAGAATGGGAAGACTTGCACAAAAACTCTCATTCAAAAAATATTTTGTAGTAGGTATCAAGTAATGAAAGAAGGCAAGTCAATCAATCAATCAATCAATATTCTTAAATGCTTTTCATTGGACACTGGGATATGTGCTCTAATATGAAGTATGCTGTGCCTGATGTTTAACAACGTACAGTATAACTGTCTTTGTCTACAAAGGCCGTGATCTTCTGAGGGAGGAAGCCATCCTATCTTCTGTGTCATGTCCTTACTGGGAATCACCTTCACAGTTGCTGCCTTGTCTCAACCCCAACACAAATGCTGTCTAATCTCACAGACCTTCTGTAGAGATTCCAGGTCCCAAAATAAAATCAACAGAGAAATGAAATATTTAGGTATTTTCCATATGACACAGAACCTTCAGATATTTCACTGTTCACAGAGGAAAGCAGCTTTTTGGTTTGTTTTTTTTTTTTTTGAAAGTTTAATCAAAAGTCATGAAACAATCTATATAAGAATGTGAAATTAACAGATAACAAATGCTAACATTTTTTTCCGCAATTATACCAGTCTGAGTGTTTTGAAAAACTTGTCATAATGTAAGATGAAATAAAACTAGATATTTTTCTGACTCTGTGAAAATTATCAAGCTGGCTATGCATGAGTACATAAATCAATCCTTTAACTCTGTCAATACCCAGGTGTCTCAATCTTGGCAGGACTGATGTTTGGGGCTGCACTATTCTGTGCTTGTTGCTGTCCTTGTGTTGTGAGAAGTTTATCAGCATCCCTGGCCTCTACCCACTAGATGCTAGTAGATTCCCTCATCTCAGTCACGATAATCAAAAATGTCTCCAGTCATTGCCAAATGCTCCCTGAGGCAAAATCAACCTTGACTGAGGACAACTGATCTATGTAATGGGATATAACACCTCAAATATACACACAATTCCAATATCAATTTAGGAGGTACATGATTATAACTTTGTGTCTCGAGTTAAAGGGACAAAACATTCATTCAACTGATTTTTTTCCCCTTTTCAAGGGGTTCCTTTAACTTGGAGCAGGCATAGTAAGAGTTCATCCTGATCTATCAATCAGTCTCCCTTGCAGTGGGTTCTTTTACAACGCCCATGGGGCTAACAGATGGAGGTGTCTCCATAGCACCCTTTGATGTTTAGACCAAAGCAGAAGGACACCACACATTCGGCATCAAGGCCAGAAACACAGGGAGAGACTTGTAAGGAGGGTAAGAGGGTGAGGGACAACCAGGGGTCAGCATGACATTCAGACCAATTCAAAGCCACCGGTCAGTTCAGCAGGAGACAAAGGTGTCTACGCTGTGATGGGCCGGTCATGCTGGGCTTAAAGCAGCAGTGAAGACATCAAAACAAGGCCTGGGGGGCCAACCTCTCTCTTCTTTACCACAACAACTCCTAGTCATTCTAACTGCACATTTGAAAAGGCCAGTGGAAGCCATTTAGGAAAGAGTGACCCTAGA
Organism: Aethalodelphis obliquidens; assembly: GCF_003676395.1. NCBI lineage: Eukaryota > Metazoa > Chordata > Mammalia > Artiodactyla > Delphinidae > Aethalodelphis > Aethalodelphis obliquidens. The sequence goes on from NW_020837973.1 coordinate 3,174,731, forward strand.
AGTAGGCACAGGGGCCTCTGGAATGTGGGAAGAGAAGCCAAGGTCATTTGGCATCTGCGTGGTGTGGCAGAAACACGTGATTCTGAGGTCACCCTGAAGCTCATTGCATCAACATTCCCGAGCTTGGACTCCTACAACAGGATAAGAGTGCCTGCCTTTCATTTCTGCTGGGAGAAGTGTTGGGTAATAACACAGACCCCCATTAAAGATACGTTCCCTCTCTCTTAGAATTTATCTCAATGAATTTTCTGTATCTATGTAAATATATCTACATGCATTTTACATATATGGCAGAAGAACTTGGTCTGTTTAGCACAATAAATGAGAGGGTCTGGGGAACACAGCAGTTGCTTTTACTGTTTTGGGGCTGCCTCTCTGAGGGGGCTTGTGTGTCTCCCCAGGTGAGTAGAACAAGGATCCACGAGTGGAATCTTCATATGCTGCTCTTAAAGGTGGGAATGTGGGGTCACGTCCAGTCCAGTGACCTCTTTCTCCACCTCGGGATTTCTGTGAGCTCAGAAGCCACTTCCCCACTGTAGGCATGATAGATCACTGTGGCCCAGCGAACCACAAAATCTGTTCCAGTGCTTGGCTATCACGGTTGATGGAATGTGAATGCAGAGAAGCAGAAAATAAGCTCTGCACCAGGCTCTTATTCAAGCCAGTGCTCCACAGTCTAATGAGCCTGTAACTTCCCCCCTTCCATGACAGTAGAGATGCCCTGCAGTATTGTTTCAGCCAAGGGTTGATATGTTATCTCGGTAGTAACCACATCCATATTTCACAATGAAATCACAGTTGGAATTTACCTGAGGGGATCACCTGACTTTTCTTCTCTCCATTCTTCTTAAATATATGGTAATCGTTCATCTATCCAATCCCCATAGGTAAACACACACACACACACACACACACACACACACACACACACACACACCACAGGAAGATGAATATATACATCTCTATAACAGGTGTTCTTCTGTCAAGTTTAAGATTCCTCTTGCCAAATTATCAAGAAATGCAGTACCTCCTTCCTGAAACTTCCACCCCATGTCTGACTTTCCCCGGAACCCTCGTGTCTGATTGAATTCTCATGATGTCACAGACTAGGCAGAGAAAGAATGCAGAGCACAGAGAGTTGACCAGAGAGCTTCTGGTTTGTATTCATGTTTTCATCTATGTTGCCTGGTAGGTCTTTGTCCATCATGGTGCTGATTTGCTTAAGTAAATATGTCACCTGCAGGGACCCCCGAGGACCTCTATGCTCCAGACACAGGGGTGTCTTTCTCCAGCTCGTGTTGCCTGGGCTTCCCAAGGCCCAATTGCCACGTCCAGGTGGTTGCGTCAGAACATATTCTAGCCTAACCACACACTGTGCAGGAACCAGTCATGCCCTGTGAGCTGCACCCCATGGCAGAGTCCCCTTCCCTGTTGTGAGACCACTGCTTGTACCTGGCCTCCTGTTCTACAACAGACAAGAGTCTGAATCAATCCAATCTGTTCATTTTCTTCCACTCATGATAATCCTCACCTGGACAGGACTGTAGACATCTCTATCCCTCCTTCCCAAAGACCCTTGGATCATGTACTATCTACCTGCCAGCTTCCCATGACAACTTGACATACCAGGGCCTTAGGGAGAGGCAACCTTGGCCAGACTCAACCAGGACAGTGAGTGCCCACTGATAATGAATTTTCATAAGGTTCTTGGAAGATCTAAGGTAGACCTTCTCTAAGATGACTTTGTGTGATTCAATTAAGAAAAAGTAAGATCCAACTCATCAAAACATACAAAACTTCCTTACTTCATACATACATACACACACACACACTCAGATGTATGAATATGCTGCACTTTAATAACTAAATCAATAAGCCATGTAAATATTTAGGTAAAGTGTTCCCCAAACTGCCCGAATCTACATGGTGGGTGCTTACTTGTACAGCTAGCACTGGTATTCTTTCCATCATTATTGTTTTCAGTTAGTATATTTCATATATGTTATTAAACATCCCTGTGGTTCTCTGTATTTATTTACTTCTCTTTATTGAAAGATTTATTCCCTTCTTTCTGTTGAACACTGGCTGCAGTCCTAGCAATGAGTCCTGCTTGGAAGAAGAGCTGTGAGCAATAGTAACCCATATAATGTTTCTTACTGTAGATGTGTAAAATCTAAAATTATGATGCAACCATCATTTCAATTCCTAAAATAAGGTTTGCTCTGTTAACTACTGCTTTAGATAATTTAAATACAGACCACAGTCTAGGCCACATTGTCATAAGTTCAGTAAAATTGGCATTTGATTCATTTTGGGTGGTATTTTAATCAGACACAAAATTTTAGGAGTGTGATTTGTCAAATGTATATTGAAAATACATTGAAAAATATTTAAAAACTGAAACATCTTTTAACACAGAAATCATTTTTCTGAGATTTTTTTTCCTAAGGAGATAACTAAGGTATACAAAATATATAAGAATAAACACAATATTAATTCAGTGGACTGTATGATAAACATTGGAAACAAACTAAATTTCAATAATGATGGGATTTTTAAATAAATTAATAGTGATAAAATGGAATGTTAAAGAGTGTCAGAAAGTACCTGTGTTATACATGTTATGTGCAGCTCTCATTTCAGCATGGTGAAGACACACAGAGAGTGCTTATAACAAAGCAAACACCCAGAACACTCAAATAGTAATATTCTGCCTTTCTTCGGATTTTTTTTTCAAAACTTAAAGTAGTACTAAACTGAAATATGATACTATTAGTTAGGTGTGTTTCTTTGTTTTTCTTTCCAGTCCAGTTTCTCTCCCTACTTCCAGTCAAGAATTATGTGCAGCAATTTTTTATAATCCATGATTTTATCTTTACCATAAAGAAATGTATGTATCTACTTTCTATCTATTCATAAACCATTATTGTCCCTCAGCATTTCAAAGATGTATTTTTTCTGATTTTCCAGGTTTTGTAGTTGTGGAGGAGATGCCTAATGACAATGCAATTATCCACATTGGTGATTATAAGTTTTTTTCTTTTAAATCTCATGCATTTTCTCTTATAATTTATTTTTGTGTAATTTCATTAAAATGTATCCATTTTACATTGTATTTTTTCTTCTCAGCACTGAATATATGCTGAATATCTAAAAGCCATGGAAAAAATGCATGACTGTTATCACTTTAAGTATTGTCCATCATTTCTTTCTTTCTTTTGTTTAAATTTTTGAACTTTTATTTTTCTCTGTGATGTGTGTGTTTTTAATCATTGTCTTCACATTTGCTAATTCTCTCTTTAGCAGTTTCTAATCTAGAATTTATCTATTCTATCAAGTTTTTAAAAATGTATTTGTTTTCTATATTTTATTTTTAGAATTTTTAATTGATTCTTTTAAATATTAAATGTATTTTTAATCCTTTCATTTTAATTTATTTTTACAGATGATGCTTATTCCTTCATGTATTTGTTTCTTGAATAATTTAAACATTCTATCAATATTATTTCTGGACTATTCTGTCATTTCAATTTTCTGGTGAGATATTTCTCCCATTTGGAAAGATTTTTCTTTTTTCCTGTATCTTATCAGCTCTTCATTTTTCTCATGTGTATTAAAATGTATTGTGACAATCCATGTAGAGCAAGGTCTCCTTTTTACTCAATTCAGAACTAGATCCTGGGTTGTTAGCTTTGCATCTTGATCCACAAAGACTGCAAAGATTCCAGATTGAGCCAACTTAAGTCCTCTCCTGGTTCCTGGGTTCTGGTGTTTCTATGGTTTCCTGCTGTGGCAGACAAGCAGTTCAGTTCTGGAAATGACTCTGACCATTTGAAGATTTTTAAAGCCTCTCTTAATGGGAAATCTCTCCTACACAATCAAAGTGTTCCCCACTTTTCCTATTTCTGTTTACAGAGCCCAGTAAACCTTTGACTTTATTCCTTTCTCATTGTCGTGTGTTTAAGCTTCCTCTTTGTCTCTCTCTCTCTCTCTCTTTCTCTCTCTTCCCTCTCTCCCAACCTTCCAATATATATAGATATTAATATTCAGTTATGCTACTTTCAAACTCCCAGCTAAATCTGACAACTATTTGGATGTTACTTTGTGTTGCTTTCCACTGTCTTCCATGGGCCACTGGGAGCCATCATCATGCTTATTCCCTCAGGGATCTGCTTAGTTCATTATGGTCAATTATTCCAGCCTCATTGATGGGATCCCCTTTGGACCTATTGGAGTCATGGTACCCCTTAACTCTGGGCTCCCTGCTATCCTCTGTTTACACTGCACAACGGTGTGCACAGTGGGGACCCAGCACCTCTGAACATGTGGTGCAAATGATTGGTCATGAAAAATCCTATTGAATTAATATATTAACACCCATTCAGATGTGACCAGAAATTAACTTCTATAAAGACAGTGATCTTTGTTGGTTCATGGTCTCCAGCACCCTCAGCAGTGCACAAAGCAGGGACTCAGTACCTGTGCTCTGAATGGATTGGTGAGGTCCTGAGGCTCTGCACCATATTATTATCACAGAGAGAGTATGGCATGTTTGTCAGTCTGAGGATGAAGAATTGAAAATGCCCCATGAACAGGATTATTCCACATCGATGTTGTATATCACGTCTCTCCCCCATTCCCAGCGTGAGGCTCTTCTCTTTCTATTCAAATTTAACTCAAATGTTCCTTGGAAATTCACAGATGATTTTAGAGCTCAAGTCAAGAAGAAGAATATTCAATTGGAATCTCTAAGGTAATTTCCATTAAGTATGTTGTTTGATAGCATGAAAACAGATGGGAAGAAAATATCTTCATCTCTTCCTTATGGTTCACTGGAAATAAAAAGTTAGAAAGTTGTCATAAGATGAGGTCTATAATTAAAAACAATTTGGGTTGATTTCACAGTTGGTTAAGCAATTCTTTCAGTTTCTTTTTGCATTGTCAGAAACTAAGATGGAAGCTTCGTCTGTGACTGTTAATTATTATCTTTTATCACAGCCATGGCGCTTATGATTTTTTTTGCTGTAGTGTTCTCTATAATTCAGTGTTATTGTCAAAATGTTTATTTCTGCCAGAGTTTTTTTTTTCTTTTTCTAGCAGGAATATCACCTCCACTTCTCATTTAAAATTTAAAGCAAAGCAAAGCCTGCAAAACTTGCATGGGGCATCTCTGCTTGGGATGTGGCATCACTGTATGGTCCCCACTGCATCCATTATCAACACCACATTGATTTCCCCCCATAGCTGGACACTGGGTAGGTCCCTCCCACACTCACCAAGTCACCCTGACTATTTCTGTTCTCAATATAAATGCAATGCATTTACTTTATGAAATATCTGGAGAGTACACACAAAAAAAAGTGCACAGAAGAAAATAAAAATCTGCTGCAATTATACCATCAAGAGAAATCCTCACAATTATTTTTGGAGGTATACCTGGTTCTTAAACATATTTTTGAGAATCTCTTTAACCAGTTACCATTTTATTGTGAGGCTTTTCCCTTATATGGAAAGACACTTTGAGAGTGTTATTTTGTGGCTGAAGAGAATACCCTCTAATGATGCACTGAGGTAACTTACCATCCCTTTAACAGGGGATGTAGTTATTGTTTAAAATGTTTTATCACAAATAAAGATGTTTGATTTTGTTTGTAAATACACACTTGTTTACATCTTTATTTAACTGGCATACATTTCTAGAAATCCGCACCTTTTAGGAATAGTCACTAATTATCAGAATGATTATTTTTCTTTTGGTAGAAAGAAGTATTTTTTTTCCTATCAGGATAATCAAAAAGAGGGTGGTATAACACCTTCTTTAAGATGAAGAATTTAACTAAATAACAAATTTTAAATGCCTTAAGGTTAAGCTGATTTTTATTTAACCTAGACATTACAGCAAATCACAAAAACCATGATTTAAGTTTACCATCTCAGAAACACAGTTCCCTCTCTCTTCTTCTCCATTTAGAACTTCTTCTGACTTTGGGGGTTACTTCTGGGCCTGACCCAACATGGCCCTGAGCTGCAGCTCAGGCCCGGGAGCATGTGAGTGGATAAAGATACGGATGGGGAGACGGAGGATGGGCATGGGAAGACAGATGGTCCCTGAGGATGCTTTCCTGACTCCCTGGAGCAGATGACCAGTGAGGATGTGATGCAGCAGCAGTGCTCATTTCTAATATCATTCAGTGCCTGTACAGGTTGGATTGTGTCCCACAAAAGACATGTTGAATTTCTAATTTCTGGTACATGTGAGTGTGACTATATTCGGAAATAGGATCTTTGTACATGTGATTGAGTTGAGACGATGTTAGGGTGGGACTAATGCCATCTGACTGGTGTCTTTGTAAGAAGAGGAGACACAGATGGGAAAGGTCTTGTGAAGATGAGGTGGAGACTGGAACAGTGTGTCTGCAAGCCACATACGGAGCACCAAAACCCAGGGCTGTGTCCAGAAGCTAAGAGGGCGGCTCGGAACAGGTTCTCCCCTGGAGCCCTCAGAGGGAGCACGGCCCTACCCACACTTTGGTGTTGGACTTCTGTCATTCAGACGGTGAAAGAATACATTTCTGTTGTTTAAAGCCATCCAGTTTGTGGTCCTTTATAATGGCAGCCCAGGAGCTAGTTCAAGGCCCAAGGAGTCTGGTCATTGAGGACCGAGGTACAGACCAGGCAGCATCAAAAGAAACAAAGCCTGAAAATGCATCTTCAGACCTCGCATGTCCTCCCTGTGCAGCGCTGGTGGCTTTGGTACATAGAGCCTTGTTAAGGGCTGACGTGGCTGCTGCATGCAGGTGCGTGTCCTCCCTCCCTCAGCCCAGTGATGTCACTCTTCCTGCTGTGTCCTCTCTGTGAACCTCTCAGCCAGCATGTTGGAAATGCAGGCACAATCCCAGGCAGAGTTGCAGGTTAATTTCCTGCCAGACCAGCCCCTGCTGACACGCTGACTCATCTCTCTTCATTTCCAACAAGCACACTTGCCTGCCTACAGGTTCTGGATTTTTGTTTGTTTGCTTTTTTCCTTTTCAAGTGGTGAAATGCCTATCTCTCTCATCATTAAAAACATAAGAACAAGATAGTCAATATTCTATGGTATTTGGGTTAACAACAGTCTGAAGGAGAACATCACAGTGTGAATACTATTGATTTCTCCCTCTCCATCCTCCACTCACTCTTCCCAAAGCTGCATTTAGATCTTGTTCTTATTGTCTCCCTTCTTCTCCTGGTCATAACCACCACCTCTCTCCTGTTTTGTCCTCTGCTTTATCCCTATTCTTCCTCTTCTTCTTTTGTGTTTCAAAATATTTGCAAACTATTTTGAAAACTACTGAAAAATGTTTGCAAAGTAGTGGCAAAATATTCTCAAATGTTACCAACTGCTTTTGAAGGACGGTGTAGCACCTGCATTTGAAGAATCCATATGAAATTTGAATTTAAATTTAAATCCTGGAAGGATTCCTCCAGTGGATTATGTAACAGCTGGTAATATACTATAAGCATGGGTATCTTATTGCCCCTGTCATGGTTGACATAGAGCAGCATGTGAATTCCCATAAAATATTAGGATATATTTCTATTACTGCTTTACCAAAACACACTCTTTTTGTTGATTTAATTAGCATTCTTCTTTACAGACTGGTTATAATATTGAAGGGAGATATAAAATAATCCATGCTTGAAAGAGAATTTAGAAAACAAAAAGCACAATCATATCATCTTACAGGGTTCACACATGCTTTTTGAAATATTAATGAAACATTTGGCTCTTAAGGTATAAAAAGTTATAAACATTTGGTTTCCTAAGGTATAAACATTTGGTTTCCTAAGGTATAAACATTTGGTTTCCTAAGGTATAAAAAGTTTGCTGGGAATTCAAAGATCCGTCTGTGTACAAAGTCTATGAAGTTGATTTCAGAAGAGCCCATTGCAGGATTTTCGAAACAATGTCATGTATGGCACCTGGGCCTCGGGTTTCAAAACAGAAACACATTTCAATCCTGGGTTGAAAAGTGCCTGGAATCACTAGATGCCAGAGCAGCAGGAAGACGAGCAGTGTCCCCCCTACCAGGGTGAGGTCGCTTCCACCGCAGGACAGCTGGAGCCCTGCTGCATGTCTGCCTCATCTGAGGACCCAGCGCCTTGGTCATCCTTGGGCACAGCCGGGCGTGGAGTCAGTGGTGGGCTCAGGGCATATTGCTGCGTTCAGTTGAAACACATCCAGATAATAAAGTAAACCATTAGGTTGAGAAAAGAATGTCAGTATGATATAGAGATTCCCCTTGGAATCAATGATTCTGTAGATTATGTATAAAGAAAGTTTCCCAGGTGTGGGCACTTCCTTCTTATGTCAATTTGTCGACTGGACACAGTAAAGGGGTCAATTCCTAGGACAGAGCTTGATCACTGGGCAGAGATTCCTATTTCTGCTGATCAGAGCCAGTACCGCTTGTAGCCGAAAATGTCCGCCTTTATCCACCACGTCTAGTGCACGTCTGGCACGGCCATGGTCATATTTTCCTCAATCTAACCTGGCTGGCCGTGTGCGAAGTTCCTGATGCCATCATATTAAAGTGGAGTTAAAAATGTAACTAGATGACCTACAATGAAGATTTCTCAATACTTTTTGCCATTACTCCTTTTTAGTATACATGGAAATGCCCATGGGGAAGAGTTAGCAAGATGAAGTAGGTAAAGATGTCCTTATTGTTTTCTTTCCTTATAAACCAAGTTATAAGATTAATTATAGATTTTATGGGTCTGCCATCAGTACTACCCATAAAAATCCGTGAGCGTAGAAATGCCTGGTCTTTACACAGCAAAGCCCCCAACCCCAGACAGCCCTGCACACCACTTCCAATGAGAAGAAAGAGGACCGTCCCCTCCCTCCGCACTGAATGTTAATCACGGTGATTTACACTCATTTTCTCAGTTGTTGACACCGTCCTCCTGTTATTCTACATGGAAAGACAGCTCTTGAACAGTTTTTTCTTTTTCTTAACAATATGGTTAGTTTAAGAATTTGATAGAAGCCTAAGTTAAGTGTCCTTGCATAAGTCTTATTTCTGTCAGCACAACAAATTTACCGCTTTTGTTCGCTGTTTTGACCGTAATCCCCTCTGACTCGTTATTTCAGACTGAAGAGTGGATAAAGCTTTTCTTCATTTTCTTAAGTGTTCTGAGGACTTAAGCTCCGATCAGGGCCTGTGCTCTTCAAATGTGCTGAGTGGTCATCTCTGAAGATAGGGCTCCGGTAGGAACGAACTGGTTTTATCTGGAGATCACGAACCCAATGCTATCCCTCCTCACATTTCCTGTAAGGAAACTCTACCCGCAGCAGCCTTTCGGGGGGGAGCTGTCCAAGGGACCCCCGCCTCCTTATTTAGGGTGCAGGTGGATGGTATGGGCCAGGCTCTCCCCATCCATCATTCCGTTTGGGTACCTTCTTTATGGAGACTTCTCCTGGGGAGGCGGGGACCAGGCCTGGGAATGGTGCTCCAGGTCCAAGCTTGTTTTCTATCTTTATCCCAACCCGTCTGCAGACCCCTGTCTTCATCCCTTTCCGGTGGTGCAAGAGGCCAGAGCTGGGGTCTTTCCTGTGGGTTCTAGATTACTTATCCAAGGTCCCTTAACTCTCCAGACGCCTCCTCCTCTACACACTATCCCCAGCCCATATGATTAGTATCCTTTGTTTAAAAATTGAAAAAGGAGAAGTATTTTCATAACTGCCTTTAGAAACCATTCCCACATGAAATGTGCCTTTCTCTTTTTCCTTTTTTGGTTGTGCCATGCGGCAAGCAGAGATCTCAGTTCCCCAACTAGGGATCCAACCCAGGTCCCCAGCATTGGAAGTGCAGTCATAAACACTGGACTGCAGAGAAGTCCCAGGAAGTGTGTCTTTTGCCCCATCTAAGGATGACGAGCACGTGCTTCTCTGTGCAGGGCTCCCAGAAGATGGTTAAGATCTGGTCACAAATGGTTTTTCTATAGCCATCAGTAAGAAGGGGCGGAGCGTTACACACACTCCAGGTACTACTTTTAGTCCTGCCACCAAGTAGATTTTAATCTTAGTTTTATAGTCAAGCTGACAAAAGTAGAGCCCTATAAAATATAGATGTTTACAAAGACATTCTGCTGGCCTGGAGACGTGGTCTGGAGCAGGCTCTGGACTCCCTGGGCCACTCTCACCAGTCACACTGTGACCCTCTTCTGTGTAGTGACCTCAAGTCCGGCCCGTCTTGTTGAGGAGCAGAGTGTGGACGCAGCTGGGCTGCGGGGAGGGGTGTGCAGGGCCGGTGAGGATCGTGGACGGACCCTGCAGGCCTCCACCATCAGCTTAAGGCCTCCCATGAGTTTTCCTTTGGGGCACATCACGACGTCACGTGGTCCCTGGGTCACACACCTGGACCTGGCTTAACCACTTCAAATAGGGGCCCAGAAAATTCAGTCCCCTTCCTAGAGCTAATTAAGATCACCCACTTATCCACTTCCAGGGCCCTTTCATCCGCTCTCTTGTGGGCCAAGACAGCCTCTCTGCTGTGTTTTCCTGCCACGTTGGTCTTCACAAAAGCAGCCAGTGCGTGCATTCATGTCTGGGGTAAGGAAGTCTTCTTGTAATCAACTGAACTGATCCTACAGATTTGGCAGAAGGGAATTCTTGTGGGCGATTCATGGGATGAATACAAGCTTGCTCCTTTTCTGAGCTCTCACTCTCAGCCTTGAGTTTAAGATTGCAGCTTACACTGTCAAAACGCATGCTGATTTGATCCTCTTTCTTATAGGTCTGGATTCATAGACAAGCTGGCTCTGTCGTGGTGATAAAGGCCTATTCAATGTGGGGTCTGACCCGCGGAGACACGCGGTGATGCTGGAGTGGGAATGGAGCTCTTGCTCCCCCTACAGACCAGAAGCCGTAGGTTCATCACACAGGCTGACTTTTTTTTTTTTTTTTGAATGACTCTTTCACAACCAGATCATTGGATGATTTATTTATCATGATGCATTAGTGAGCTTCAGAGTTTATGTGTGGAGGCCTGAAAGTCTCTGATATATAAACGGAAACCATTTCTCTCTCCTGGTGCTCAAGCAGCAGCGGGCCCGTCATCCCGGGCTTGGAGGGAGTTCTGGGTGGTGAAGGTGGACCCTCCTGGGAGATGCGCTCCCTGCCAGCTGCACAGGCCGAGGAGGGGATTTCACATGGTGTTCCTAGGAAACGTCACAACTTTCAGCCCGAGGTCGCGGTGGTCACTTTTGCAACAGTTCGGAGGAAAGAGAAGCGGGTTGCATAAGCCACTGGCAGCTGCACAGAGCCAGATTTGGTGCCTCTGTTGTCCAAAGGCTGGCCTTGGTTTTGTGACAGGGAGGCTCGGAACCAGCCTCCCCTGGACGAAAGGGGAGGTGAATATGAAAGGATGTCTTTATATCTCTATATACATACACATATATAGCATATATATATATATATATATATAGTATACACACACATAGTGTATATATATAATGTGTATGTATACACACACAGTACATATGTATTTTGTGTATATATATACATGCACACGTATAGTATATATATTATGTATATATATACACACATGTATAGTATATATTATGTATATACATACACATATATAGATATATATATTATGTATATATACACACATATATATAGTGTGTGTGTGTATATATATATATATATATAAATAATGTGTATATATATATACACACACAAACACATGCATCCCAACTCCTAAGCCCAGACCCAGAGCTTGCATTGTCAGTGTGACTTCTTCTCAGTACTAATCAAGGTAGCAGGATGTGGAGTCAGAAGAGGAGCATCCTTTGTCCAGATGGGCCTCACCTGAGCAGGCAGGGGACTCTTCAATCCAGACCCCAACACAAACACACACAGAAACGTCATTTGGAAATGTGAAGAAAAACTAACTTGTCCTATTCAGTTTGCTCTGTCTCTTTTTGCACAGAAAAAGGAGGTGGCTGTATGCTCTGTCCTACTCCCCATTGCTACCCTTCAGAATAAATTGACATGGGAGCCCCGCCTTGGCCCAGTGAAGATGCAGGTTCTAATCAGATCCCATCAGCAGTGCACGCGGAGCCGGCATCATGGCCACCGCCAGGCTGGGTCTCTGCTTGACTGCCCAGGACAAAATGCTCCATCCTGCGAGGTGCTTCCTTCACTTTAAATGATGCCTACACTTGGGTCAGCACCAGACAAGACTGCCATTCCCACAGGATGGCATCCATGGATATAACGAGAGGATGGCTTTGTCTGAGCCCCATATAGTCACCTGTCTCTGCAAACTTGCCTGATGCCATCCTAGAGACAGCCACCTAACTCTAATATATTCTTAGGACTACTTTATAGCAATTTCCAACCTGTAGAAAGGGAGTATTTAGTGGAGTTTCACAGTGTGCTTTCCATCATGGATGTAGTTTGACTCTGTTTTCAATATGCAGTTCAAATACCTCCTTAGCAGAACTTCTGCAGGTGGCAAGGGCAACTCTACCAATGGCCCAAGTAACTAAAGGTGTTCTTGTATAATAGTATTCAAGGAATTATTATGATTTTTTAATTAAAAAATTAACATAGCATAGACTTGTTATAGAGAAAGCAAATTTGGATAATTATGTGAAGCAAAATATGAACATTGCCCTCTGAACCTCCCCCATCCTGTTTCTCAGAGGATGCTGACAGTAGTGCTTTGTTTACATTCTCTGCTTTGGAAGTCTTGACGAAGATTCTACAAGCCCCATCAAAACTCCACTTAGGACAATGCCAACAGTACAGAATGTTTCTCCATCCAAGCTGCAAAACCCTCGAGGAAAAGCAGTGGCCATTTTCTTGAACAATGTATTTCTAATATTTCTAACATAAAATCATCGTCATCTTTTAGATCTACTGTTTGGAAAAGTATTATATGTCTATATTTCACTTGATAACACACAAATCTTTCACCCAAAGATTGATTTTTCTTCACAGATTTTCCTTTTGATGTAGAAAAACTGGAAAATATCTGCATGCAAAGCACCGATAAATTTGTATTAGAGCAAATGAAATTAAAGATCGATATAAAAACATCTTGTAAAATGGTAGAAAGCACAATATAAAAAAAAAACACAATATAAAGTAAAAAATATATATTTCCACAAATAATTTATGTCTCCAAAGATGAAGCATATTCAAAATGCAAAGAACAGCTAAATAAAGTGTTTTATGGAAGCTGCAGGAGGGTTTTAAGAATGTTTTTTTAGTAGGCAAGGAATCCTATTTTGCAGAGCTATAAAAGTTGCTTTCCTTTTTACCCTCAGAAAAGTTCTAAAAAATCTTTCCAGATTCTTGAACCTGCTGAGAGTCTGCAAAAATCCAAACAAACATTAAATTGCCTTCACGGTACATCCATTTTTAAGAGTTTATGATCAAACTTACACAAAAGACAAATAATGCCGATGCTATGATTTATATAGGTAAATAAATAACTTAAAATACAAACAACAAGATGCATTAGAAAGAGAATTGGGGTAGCTCTGACTCCTGTAGCTATAGCAGAAAATAACACTTGCCATACCTTACACATTAAAAATGTCCCACATTACTTTAGGAAAGAAAAACTGCCCATCTGAGCTTTCTTTATTTAAACATCAACAACAGAAAGAGGGGATCTGAGTAAGTCTATGAAGGCACCAAAAGAAACATGATGACAGAATTAAAACGAGACCATTGGGCTTCCTTGCTGGCACAGTGGTTGAGAACCTGCCTGCCAATGCAGGGGACACGGGTTCGAGCCCTGGTCTGGGAAGATCCCACATGCCGTGGAGCAACTAGGCCGGTGAGCCACAACTACTGAGCCTGTGCGTCTGGAGCCTGTGCTCCACAACAAGAGAGGCCATGACAGTGAGAGGCCCGCACACCGCGATGAAGAGTGGCCCCTGCTTGCCGCAACTAGAGAAAGCTCTCGCACGGTAATGAAGACCCAACACAGCTAAAAATAAATAAATAAGTAAAAATTAAAAAAAAAAAAAATGGAGACCACTGAGAGCCAATGGTGAAAGAAAGGTAAAACATGGCATATAATTCAGGTTAAAGGAATCTTCATTTATTATTGGGATTTTTCTTAAATAGTATTTCAAAATAATTTATATAGATTATAAGATTAATTGCTGTCATATTTAGACAGTTAAAAGGCAAGAACACATTGATTTCTTCATTTTATAATGAGAATACTGAAACGAAAAAGAAAAACACTCATGTTCATCAAATGATGTTATCAAGAGAGAAAAAGGCAAGCCACAGAGTGGGAGAAGATATTTAACGTATATATATATATATATATATATATGATAAATAGCTCACATAAATTATTAATTTTAATTAAAAAGGACAGAATTCCTAACTTGAAATGGATAAGAAACATAAATAATCATAACTCATAAGAAGCCTTCCAAATGGCTAAACAAATGAAAAGTTATCATCTTAATAGTTGTCAGAGAAATGCAAATTAACATTATAAAGACACGTCACTACATAACAAATATAATGTTAAAACTAAAAAATTACAGAAATAATAAACATGTTTGTGAGCACATGGTGCTCCCACTGCCTGTGGGAGTGTGAATTAGCATGACAATTTCACAAAATTGTGCAGTGGGGTCTATGCTAAGCATAATCGAGCAAGGTTTTTCCTAGCTCAGTAGCCTACAAAGATGAATAATTTTAGGAAATATCTAAAAGGTATGTGGAAGATCGTTCACAGCAGCGTTATTTCTATGTACTTGAAACTGGAAACAACCCAGATGTCCATACACAGTAGAGTCCATCAATTTATTGTGGTCTCTTCAGCCTGTGAAATCCTACACAGCACTAAAAATGAATTGGCACCCATTACATAAAATAGCATGGGATGGAGCTTGCAAGTCAAGGGAAAGAACCCAGACACAGGAAATTTTTAATTCTGACAAAGGCAACTAATCTACGTGATTAGAAATCAGAATGACCCAGGGTTTGGAGGGTTATGGAGC
This sequence comes from Aethalodelphis obliquidens, assembly GCF_003676395.1. Lineage (NCBI taxonomy): Eukaryota > Metazoa > Chordata > Mammalia > Artiodactyla > Delphinidae > Aethalodelphis > Aethalodelphis obliquidens. The sequence goes on from NW_020837973.1 coordinate 3,189,761, forward strand.
ACAGGTCATCACCTTCAACATCTTGAATGGCTTGGCACTTACATGGATGGTGAACTTTGTAAAAACACATTGAGCTTGCACTCCTGATGCGTGTGTTATATTCTACATACAGAAAACACATTTGGAGCCCTTAAGTAGTTCCAGCCACCCCACATGGTAAGACCCCTCAACCTATGGCTGGTTGGTTTCTAGGCAAATCACTGATGTTCTATTCAATCCCCACCCTCCTCCCTGTAGGAGGGACTGACTTCAGGAAATTCATCAGGAGAACACTGGGAGAACCCTCCAGTAATCTTAAGATTTGAGAATGTGATTATTCTTCTGAATCCCAAACTCAGGGATAATGTGGACACAGCACTAAAATCTTTCCCGAATGGTGAGAATGGTATGGTCAAAGCAGACTCTACAACTCAAAGGTGTTATCAAAACCAAATTCTCCATGAAAATATTCTAAATTTCGTTCTCTCTGTGTCTTGAGGCAACAACGTATAGTGAGAGTATCACTGGATTATGTGGTGGGACCACCAATGTCTTATTCCTTCCATAACTTCCACAAGACATTCACCTCTTCATGCATGTAAAGTGAGGGACTTAGGTACATTGGTCCATGGTTGATCTATTTAGTGGATGCGGGATGCTGACTGGAGATGGGACAAGGGCAAAGGAAGGACATTCAGTCTTTGAAACATGTGGTATTTAATTAACTGACAAATTTTTTACTGGATATGTAGAAAGAGAAAATAAAGTAGAAATACTGATAGCCAATAAACAAAATATCTCTATTCCTTTCCAACGATGACATCAGTGTTGCAGGTGCATTGTTTTATTTTGCTTCATTTTGTTTTCATTGTCTTTCTCCCACTTGAGTGTCAAGTGTTCCCTCTGTAAGAAGAGAGGTGTTACCCATCTTGTTTATCTCGGCATTGATACCACTCACAGTGTTGGACTCTTAGTATACACTTAATAAATACCTATTGAGTGAATGGAAGGATGAATCACCATGGCATACAATTTTCTCTCCTCTGAATAAAATGATTCCCAATTTTCATGTATTTGGCAAAAGATACATATGTCATAACCATAATTAAGAAAGAACTTGTTTGCCTGTGCTTACAGATATATTCCTTTTTCCTAAAATTATTTTAGTATAATTTGACTGCTTCCAGAGTTGTCTTTCTTCCTTGGCTCATCTGGAATTAGGGACTTTTCTTAGACAAGGTAGACCCTTGAAGACCATGGGCCCAGAGTTGAACCATCAACTCACCCTCACTCCAATGGGAAGCACACTAACCTATGCTGAAATAAATGCAGAAGGGACATGAACTTGGCCAGGGGCAAGAAAGTCCAACCTAATAGCTCATTTACTGAAGAAAACATCACACAGACCAAATGCATTCTTTCTGTCTTTTCCGAAATGAGCCCAACCCTTGTTAACCCAAAGTTAGCATGTTTTGGACTCTAGGCTAACACTAACAGATACTTACTTAGATTGTGCACAATAGGGCCTTTTAGACTGCTTATCTTGTGTTTCAAGTAATTATTTTGATTCTTTTTATTGAGCTCACTTATTTTTGGATTTGATAAACTATTTAACTATGTCTGGAGATCCTTGTCTGTGCCAAGCATTTTGTTTGAGGTTTTTATATCTTTTCTCTTATTAAGTTTTCTGAATGGATTGATGGAAAATAGATGATATTATTAATCTCTTGTCACTGTGTAAGTAATAGAAAAAAATAAAGTAACTAAAACATGATGGGATTTTTCTCCTTCCTGTCTGAGAAGTTTGGAGGTTGTTAGTTCAAGGCATGTGAGGTCTTCTGTGGTGGAAGTGACTATGGCTTAATCTTGAGGACACCTCATGGTCCACCATGGCTGCTGAATTCCAGCCATTTTGCCCCCTCTGCATCTAGCAGAAAGAAGACAGCAGGCAAAAAGTGGGGGGGGAGCCAGGGAATAAGGAAATACCCTTCTCTTAAGGACACTATTAAAGTTACATATATCACTTTCTTATAGTCTGTTGGTCAGAATTTAGTCATGTGGCCACACCTATTTGTGAGGAATGCCAGCTGGGAAATGTAGTCTTTGTTATGGAGATCCATGAGCCGAGCTGAAAATTGCTAAGAAAAAAGTGGTAAAATGGGTGTTGGCAGGTAGACATCTCTGGCACAAATTGTGCAATAATTTTTCTGTATAACATGAACACTGAAGTCAAAGAATTAAAGACTGTATTTGTACTGATCCTAAAGCTGACTTCTGTCTGTGATTACATTTCCAGAAATTCAATGTGAGTACCTGTCATAGTACTTAGTTCATTGATCAGAATTCTGTCAACAGACACTTTTCCTACTCTACGAGTTTTTCTACATTGTATAAATTGCACTAAGAGGTTAGTTTGTAAGTGTACTTCCATTTTAGGGGGCCCATGTGAATGGTAAAACCAAACAGAACAAAACCATAATAAAACAAACCACCCATGCTTCAACAAATTTGTAAAGTCCGCCACTCCTTTTGTTAGAGGGGAAATGGAGCTACAGTGATCACAGTGATCAGTGATCAGTGTAGTGATCAGAAGGGAAGCAATTTTTACTTATTGAAAGGTATTTTCCCTTCATCCTCCATGTTTACTATTAATGTCATTTATCATTTCTAAACTGACCCAGGAGTTGTGGCAAAGACAGCTCATAATACCCGTGGTCCACAGGTAAGTCAAAGATAAGATTATTTTAATTCATACCTTAAACTGTATGGAACCAACTACACTCTGGATCTAGAAACAGATCCATGCCAGCAAGAACCCTGGCAGAGAAAAAGCAAACCTCAGCCAGTAAGAAAGCACTTTCTTCACTGCTCCAGGACAAGGTCTGCTAAGAGGAGGAAAATTGTTTGGGGTTGAAGCTTAGGGGAATTCTAACACTCTCATCACCAATAAATGGTTATTTCTAATGTTGAGTGCTAAATCTTTTTCAGTCTTTTTTTAACCAATTCTCTTAAACTTTTCATTCTGATTGCTCCACTTAGTTTATGGTTGTCTTAGAAAAGGGGGAAAAATACTACAGATAGACATCTATAATGCTCAGAGAGTCCACGGAGGCCTTACTCGGCTTGCAGCATTAGGGGCCTACTTTTCAATAGACTCAGCATCAGAAAGTGTGACACAAAGCACCAAAGGAGCAAAACAGAACATTTGGAGCAACATGTAAGGTTGGGATTTCGGGAACTTTAATAGCCTTCCGCTTAAATTTTTGGCTATCGCGTGCTTTAACTAAGAGAAAAAAATAATGATAATGAGTTTAACAACATTCAACTTGCTTTACAACATATTACATAATGGTGTAAGCTCCGTGAGGAAGGTTGTGAGCAGTGCTGTAAAACTTATTAGGTCACCAATATTTCTAGTTTCATGTTAAGAAATTAGGCATTAATGGTACAGATTAGAGTTACCAGAATTATTAAAAATCCTTTGAATCGAATCAGTTATTCCCAAGGATATATATTAATGAATTTGTAGCCTTAGAAAAGAAAAAATAAAGTTTCATTTATACATTCACCTGAGGTGAAAGAAGTCATGTTAGCATTTTAAGTTCTATGTGGACTTTCCATGGGCTGAAGGGCTCTCTCCGCTCACTTCCTGCTCTACACAGCTCACCTTAACTTTCATTTTGTACACCTCACTGTGAGAATGATTTTTAAAAATCAGACATTTAGTCTGAATACAGTAATGGTTAACTATCCTGCTTCAGATGTTATTCTAAGTTTAAATGTTTAAGTTCCGTGAAGTAGGTTAAGGTCCAGCACCTTCTTCAAATTGTACTTTTTCCTTCATTCTTTTGTTCAGCTTCCCTGTCCTCTGCCTTCCTGGTCAAGATAACACCTCGCAGCTCTGGGTTCCAACAATGACCTCTGTGGATTATCACACAACCCTCACCCAATGGTGCCTGCTTGAGTTGAAATATTCCCATGTCTTGGCCTGACGTCTCCTAGTAGAGGGGGAGTTTCTTGAGTCCAGGAATATGCAACACAGTATAGAATTTACACAGAAGAGGGTCTCCAAAACTGTTTCTTTTGAATGTGAACAGGAGAAAAAGGAGGACAGAGAAAAGAGTAACATCGTAGTTTATGCTGCATACTGCTTTGAAAGCCAGAATTACATTCTGTAAACAAGTAAAGGTAGATCTTGACCCAGGATATAATTTATTTGTCATGCTCTCCAAAAGGAAAGCATGTTTGGACAAAGTGAATCTCCCTGTTTTTCAGGGGAGAGTGGCAAAATACGGAACATTAACCTGTTTATTAGTCACACATCCCTTGGGAAGATAACACTAGTTTATCCCTATGTAATCCTTATCCATTAATCCATCCATCTATCATCCATCCATTCATTATCTACCCAAACAACCAGCCATCCACCCACCACTCACCCATCCATCCAACTAATCATCCATCCAACTTATCATCCATTTGCCCAGCCAACCAGCCAGCCAGGTAGATTTTTCACCTCCAAGTATTGATGAAACAAATATTGCAATGACATAGGTGTATTGATATTATATCTGCCCTCTAGGAACTCACCATAGGATATGCATACATAGGCAACACAGACAATGGCAGGAAGGGAAAAGTTGTACTATGACTGGATAAGATTCTGTGGGAACAAGATCCCCAACAGAAACTCTGGGGAAGTCAAGTTCATGTAACCTCCTTAAGGAATTAATGAGGTGTAGGTCAGTATTTAATAACTTTCCATTTAAATTTGACTTAATTTATAACAAATAGGTCATGTTGAGCTGCAAGTGTACATTTATTTTATGTACTGATAAGAAAAAATCCTAGCATAACAATCTTGTAGGAGACCTGCATAGCGGGGTGATCAAAGAGTCATGGCCTCAGTGTGAGGGTGAACAAAAACAGAGCCAGAACCCAACAGGGAGGATACTTGCCTATCTCGAAGTTGGCCTAGAGTGGAAGAAGAACAAAATCTTTTTAAAAATCGCACCTCATGCTGGTGTACACGTGGAGTTTAGCTGGAATTCACAATGTCAGCAAAGTACAAAGATCTTCAGGCAGAGAATTTATCTCAAAATTGTTTAAAGCTGATGGGCCCCCAGATTACAAATAGTCGAAATGCAAATCCTCTTCAGAAGACTCCAATCTCCATCCAGGCCTGCAGTGATTACATGACACCACTGATGGAAAGTTGCACATCCATTTCAGAGAAGATAAAATGCAAAGTAAAGTAATCACCTTAGAATCCATATTTATAGATATAGAGTCACATGAATCATGGGCGTGCATTCAATATATTTATCTCCAGTTTGCTATAATTGTATATAAGACTTACAAGGACTGGCCATATTTATATGTAGGACTATGAAGTAAATATGTGACAGAAGTTTGGTAAAATTGCTATTGAGTAGTTTAGTAACCATATATCTAGTAAGAAATACGTTATAGCTCCTTCTGATTGAGGTGTAGAGATGACACCGTAAGTTTAGAACAACATCTCACAAGGAGTGGAATTCCTTCATTTTGTGTTTGCCAAACAAGAACATTTTGATAAATAAACAATATATAAGGATTGCTGTATACTGTCTTTATCTATGAGAATGGGTGTCTTCATTGAGACAGGTGCTGAGTTTTTTATCAGATTGTGGGGTGGGCATTAATAAGCCTTTCTAATTTCTTTGATAGAGTTATTAAAATGCTTCACTTTTGTAAGGCTGTTTTAGGGTTAAGTCTAATTGACATAGACAACCACTTTCAAGAATAAAATTAGGGCTTCCCTGGTGGTGCAGTGGTTGAGAGTCCGCCTGTCGATGCAGGGGACACGGGTTCGTGCCCCGGTCCAGGAAGATCTCACGTGCTGCGGAGCGACTGGGCCCGTGAGCCATGGCTGCTGAGCCTGTGCGTCCGGAGCCTGTGCTCCGCAACGGGAGAGGCCACAACAGTGAGAAGCCCCGCGTATCGCAAAAAAAAAAAAAAAAAAGAAAGAAATCAAGAGTAAAATTAACTTTGGGTCGCACAACAAGCGAGATTTAGATTCACATGTATAACTCAGCATGATCAGAGTTTCCGAGTGGCTGATAAATACAGGAATTCATGGCACTTGACCTTCTGCTCTGGGGCATTTGACCGGAGAGTCAGAAGTGGTCCTACCTCATTTGGGAACTGAGAAGAAAATACCTTTTCTGAGCCTCGGTTTCACATCAATATGGCATTCATTCAGCAGACATTGATGGGGCGTGTCCTGTGTGTCAAGTGCTGGGGGACCAGTGGAGGATCAAGGCTTTCTCCCAGGGATGTGACATTCTGGGAATTCCAGTTGTGGGCATGATACTGTTGCAGGGGTTTTGTGTACCCAAGGCATTAGACCTACAACAGCTCCTTGGTCACTCATGATCACTAATGTTATTATGATTAATACCTAGAATTCTCAACCACTGAATTAATAACCTGAGAATATTTTTGAAAGTGGAACAACATTTCAAAGAGGCAACAATCAGACACTTGGAAGAAAGTATTCATGATAACAGGGAATGGAAACATTCTTTAGACTACTATTAAAATAGGATACAAGGCTATGATGGGTTTATATAATTGTTTACTTAACTAGTCCATGCAAATTTATACATTTTACGAGGGGGGGCCATCTGTTCTATCTTGTCCTCCATTCTTGATGTTTTCCCCACACCACCTGTATTGAAAATCTACTATGTACTAGGAGAATATCTACTATGCCCTATTCAGGACCATGTTTCCCAGGAGCCCACAGTCCAGCAAAGAGACAGACCAGATATATAAATATTTAAAATACCCCGTGACAAATTTCATCATTTAAGTATGCAAAAGACATGGAGCTCGCAATCAGGGGTGGAAGGTTATATCTGCTTGGGGTGGAGAAGGAGGTGAAGGCAGGAAGAAAGAAAAGCCAGAGAGAGAAAATGTGAGCTGTATCCTGAAAACAGAATGGGAGGACACCTTATGGAGTTGAGTTTGTTTGTTTCTATTTGTATTTAATGTTTCTAGAAGGGTCTGCAAGGACAGATGTCTGGGGTGGGTGAGTAGTTGTAGAAAACAGATAAATACAAGTCATTCTCATGTTCCTGTAACTACTTATTGATTCCAAAATGCTTCAAAAATATCTCTGTCCATCCTCAGTCACACGGGGTTGGAGACAAGCATTTCCACGGTTGTGTCTAAACAGAACCCAGGGCTGAGGAAACCCAAAAGGTGGGGGTGAACCCAGACATCACTCAGTTTGCCCCTCTCTTATAGAACTCATTCATCTAGTGTCTATTAAAGACTATAGATACTATAGATTCTAGCTCTTCAAAAACTGTACAAGCTTCCCTGGTTATAACTGGCCAAACCTGCTAACATGGTGTGAATGGGCAAATCGGGGCAAGCTCTCAGTTTCCTGCACCCAACAGCCTTTGGGTATCTGAGGATTCTGAGTTCTTCTCTACCTGAAAGATTTTGCCTTGAAAGTCCCATGAAGCGTGCCTCATTTTTATTTTTATGGACTTACTCAAGTTACATTCTTGAAGACCCCAACTAAGATGTTTTTTTCTTTCTTTTCAAATAAAGCAAATTGAAGTTAAAGCTAACCACCTGTCTCAGTTAAGTCAGGCTGCCTTGTGATTCTTGAAAAATAAAAATAAGTGAGTAAGTGCTTTTCAAAGAGATATTTTAACCTCCTGCCAACACAGTTGCCATAAAATATGATTTTTTATTATTATTCAGACGTGAGTTTGGGGACATGATTGAGGTTTTCCTATAATCAGTAAAAATGAGGAAACAACTTAAAAATGTCTGGGCAACCTCCAAATAGAGGGGAAAAAGAGCTTTTAAAGGTGAGTGAGTTAATGTAGCACATGTTATAATAAAAACCCAACAAAAAGTAACCCTTGTAGTCCAATATCCTGGCACACAAACTCAGTCATTCTTCAGTGAGACTTTACTATCTTATTTCTAATAGAGACCCATAATTATAACACCCAAAACACGAGGGGGTGTCAGGAAGGTATGAATAATTATCTAGTGCCATAGTCGCAAGGGGGTGGAATGAAGTCTGGGCCCCATCATGGGCTTTTTCCAGCCCTTAAAGAGTCTTTCGATTTACAATGTGTGACATCGAAAAAAAAAAGCTTGTCACTAAATGTGAAAAGTGAGGTAGCAAAGAACAAAACTTTCAAATGCATTGAAAGCAGCCTTTTTTCTCGAAGGCGATAGTATCTTTTGTTTTCATCACAGTTTTTATTTAAGCATCGAATTTTCAGCTGCACTCTCATTTTCCAAGCCACCAGGCAAGGTGTGAGATATGTTTAAATACATCATTTGTAGCCCTTTCCTCCTTCAACTGAATGTAAAATGTGGTTAGTTTCATCAAGAGTGACTAAATCACCATGGCTCTAAGCTAATATTTTCTGACTTTGCTGTTAAGCCATTGGCTCAAAGTTTGTGGTCAAAAATATGTTTCATTAATGAAATATATTATCACAAAGAGAAAAAGCATTTGGAAATAGATTCATGTGAAGTCTATAAAGTAGTCGTCAGTGGCCCGTGCTTGCCAGAATTGATTTGCTCGCCTGATGTAAGGCAAGGAAAAATATTCTTGCTGCAGAATCACGTGCAAATGAAACAGGGGTGGGAATTCTGTGTCTATGTAGCCCCCAATTCTCTTAGCAAAGGCAGCTCTGGGTAGAGCTGATTCATGTCTAACGAACTTCAGTCTGTTGCCAGAGAAGTTGATCAAACCAGGAATGAGCACTATTAAACAGATCAATCTAGGAGCTGTAAAGATCAGATCAAAATTAGCACCACTTTTCAATTTCCAGTTGTGTTTGTTGGATTCCATGTGCATTATCACTGGCTGAAGTTCTCACTGATTGCAAGTCAAAGGAAAAGATGGCTCAGAGGATGTCTGGGATAGTGTGGCACATGAGAGGGAGTGCAGGGGATCTGGAAGCCTGTTTCCCATAAACAGGGGCCAAGAAATTCCCGTCCTTCTTCCTAATGACACCAAACTTTATATTGGGGTGAAAGCCCCAGATGGAAGCAAACAATTATGCGGCAGATATCCACAGGACTGAAGCAGCCAGCTGGCCATCTGGGACAAACTCTAGAGACAGAATCCCTGGTTGAAATTAGATGTAAGGAAATGGACGTGTCTAGGAACTAGGCTCCAAAAGCCAAGGGGCCACTCAAGGCCATGGTCAAGCTGGAGCAGTTATTTTGCCGGGAACAGATAAGGTCAGTGATTTGTTACCAGAAAAGCATCAGCTGGAAGCCAGGTCTCTATTCAATGATTAACATTCACATTGAAATTTTAAAAATATCAATTTCTAACCAACATCTCACCTTGAGTGGCAAAATGTGGAATTTATTCACTTTTATATTTTCATCTAGATGTGTGGATAGGGTTAAGCAAATGATATCTAATCATTTTTCCCCCAACAGTTACATTTTTCTACATTGGGGAAGCTGCTGTGAGTATAATAATCAAATTAAAGTTTTATGCACATACTCAACTCAGTAGTGAATCGAATGTTCCAGTGGGCCCATATTTCACTAGAAATCTTTCAACTGCTAAATGAATTATTTGTTTTCTTTAACACATACGTCTAGTAAGAAAGTACACTGATCAAAATCCTTGTTTTACTGTTATGAAAAGAGGTTACGGTTTCCCACATCAAAGAAATGAAACTTGCTTCATAAGCAGGAAAGGCTTCATATTTTGAAGAGTCGAGGTCTCAGTGATGGATAAACCAGGCAGCTGAGGGTCAACCTCTGCTGGTGTATTTTATACCTCATGTGTCCATCTGCTCTCATTGCTCTTCTTAATCTGGCTGAGATGAAAATACGTATATTGGAAGTACTTTCCTTCCAATGTCATTGTATTTTAGAGAGAATTACTGATCCTAAAGTTCTAAAGTTAAAAAAGCAAAAGCCAGAAAATAAGATCAGTTTCTTAATTCTCCCCCTCCCCCAAATGCTAACACAGTCATGTTTTCTTGGATAATTCAACTGTAGGGACTATTTCTAAGGAGCTAAATTTTCTGAGAAACAATCTTTCTCTTCAAACAGAGGCAGTTTTGAACGAGACGTATAGAATTTTGTACAAGCTGGCAAAGAATCTTAAAAAAATTAATCATCACCCTGCAGTTCTGTATTTCTTTTGGGGGTATTTTATCCCTTCATAATTCAAGGCTTAAAGGAGTTTTTGAACACCAACTTGGGAAAAACACCATTAGTCTAACTCTAATGTAGAACTTTTAAGTTATGCCAAATTTGAGGCCTAAATGTTTAATTTCCATGCTTCCTGGTTGTAAGCCAGACAGAGTCCCAATATTCACTTAATATGCTTCCTTATGGTTTAATGTGTAGTAATTTTAGGATTTTCGAAAATTTATGTCCCTGAAAAAAAATGTGCTCCACTGGTATTTCTGGGGAAGAAAAAAGGTTTAAGAGCAAACTTACCAATTAGAATTATGAAGCTCCTTAGTATAATTTGAAGAAAGAAGTATGAAATATTCCACATGAAATTTTTGTTTTACCTATACCTCATCCCAAAAATTGAACAAAGGAATTAATAGTAAAGCTATAAATGTGAAATCATATTCAGAATAAAAAGATACGATAGGCAAATAAGGAAGTCTAGAATGTGTTTAGGATGGAATGCAGCATTATCTTCTTTTGGAGATTTCAACGCTGAGTAAAAGGAGAGAGCTTCTCCGGGCCTCACCTGCCCAAGTATGGGTCTATCTGTGAGAATCAGTGTGGTGTCCAGACAGGTAACAAGCCAGGGCCCCGGGTCCATTGCTACCAGCCTGCTTTTCTCACAGTACAATGGAAGAGAATGCAGGGCTGCGTGCACCTGGCACCTGGGGGGCACTCGTAAAATATCCCCATCGCGCTCTGCCTACCACGAGCTGATGATACGACAGAGATGGCCCTATGAAGGGAAGAAGAAATAAGTGCTCAGGCCATCAGATTTTCAAGTGGCACTGTAAGTTGAGATTTGCAACATTTTATGTAGGAAATTACTTTTTAGCATCCTCCAAATTGTTGCATATTAAATTAAGGGGGAAAATGGACACTCTAACAAATAAATACATACATACATATTTAAAAAAAATAGGTAGGGAAATGAGAGTTAAATATCAGGCAAATAAGCACAGTTGGGGGTTAGATTTAGAGGTGGAAATTGTGTTTCATCACAACGTGAAAGGACTCTTCCTGGTCCACAAGCCTCTCCCCTCCTCAACCAGAACTGTGTCACTAGAAATGCATTTCTTTGATATTGCCAGGCCCACTCTTCCTCTTCAGTGTAGATAGCCCTGGGAGTCATATGTCAATTATGAGAGCACTTGAGATCTGCTGTGAGTCCCTCTCCCAGGCTCCCTTTTCCCCTGTCCAAGAGTGGCATCCATACCTTGATTGAGAGTGCCAGGTGATGGACAGGAAAAGGGGGGAAGGGCTGGAGCTCCAGGTGACACCTGCTGAGCAAAGGCACCCAAGGAGTAGGCTCATGGGTACAGTGACTGGCAGGAACATTATTTTCTCCTGAAAAAAGGCGTATGATATGGCAGTGGTTCCCAAAAGTCATATGTTGGATACCAGCAGCGTTAGACTTACCTGGGGGCATTGTCAGCTATGCAGATTCTTGGGTGACACCCAGGCAGATTGAGCTGGAGTCCCTAGAAGGGGGTCCAGCCCTCTGTTTGAATAAGCCCTCCAGGTGGTTCTGAGAGCAGTGTGTGTGTGTGTGGGGGGGAATCTCTGTGACAGCCAGGTTTCCTAATATGAACTACCTCTCTCCCCAGGTCTCCTCAATGGGCATCTCTGGGGAAATGGCTCTAAAACTTGTCATTTTAATTGGTGCCTAGGTGATTGTTCTAATCAGGGGATCCTGAGGGCCGCTCACACCATCCACAATGAAGAGCAAATTCCATGGGCAATGTGGAGAGTCTGTGACTAGTTTATTATTAATCCTCATCTCCACATCCTTCATGGTCCTCTTTCACATCTCTTATTTTATAATTCTTCCTCCTTCAAGAGTTTCTATTAATTAAATATAAAGAAATGAAATTCTCCCTCTAGAATTATCTGCATCTATTAAAAATGAAATAGTTTTGTCAAATCTTTGAATCATAAAACAATTCCAAATTCAACGATACTTTTCATAAGAAAGTGACTGCTCCTTCTTCTAACTGTATATATAAACAGGCTGAGTGCAGTTGTGGAGAAAACCGATTCTTTGTATAGAAAATGTTACTACAAGGGCAGCTTCAACTTGAAGACCCATTTATATGCAGATCATCCTTCCATATGTATCTCCTGCCCTGAGCTCTCTTATGAAGTTCAGATCTAGAATCCTGACATCGTGTCCTGTTCAGCTCAAAGCCCTGTTGTCAGTCCCCACGTTAAATTCTACACTGTGATTGTCCACCATAAAGTCTTGGTCTCTCCCTAGTCCTCTAGATCAAAGATGCCAACTTTTGACCCCACCACAAAGGACAGATTTCCCTGAATCTTCTCTCTGGTCTCCTTCTTCCACAATTCTGTGTCCAATTGGCCTTTTTTATATCTTCTTCTAGAATATCACTCTTTCCAGTTGGTTTTCCATTAGATGACTCTCCATTGCTTCATCTACCAGATGAGCTCAAACTTCACCTCTTTCCTTGCCCTCTTTATTTACAGGACAGAGTGATGTGCTCAAGGGCATCCTGTAGGAGAGCTAGGGTTTGCATGTGGTACTGCCTGGGAGACTCTGCTCAGAATCTGACCTTCCACACCTCCAGCCGATACCAAAGGCCAGTTGTATCCACTGTGTGATCAGGGCCCTGGATGGGGGGAGCAACCATCATCCTACGAAGTGTTAGCATTTGTCCTGGGGCCCTAAGAGTTTTATCACTTGTCCTCACAACAATGTTTAAATTAGATTTTATATTTTACATGTAAAAGTAATGTTATGGTCTGAAAGTTTGTGTCCCTCCAAAATTTATCTGTTGAAATTTTAACCTCTAAATATGCTGGTATGAGAATGTGGGGCCTTTGGGAGGTGATTTAGGTCATGAGCACAGAGCCCCCATGATGGGATTAGTGCCCTTATATAAGTAAGAGACCCCAGAGATCTCCCCTGCCCCTTCTGCCATGTAAGGACACAGAAGATGCAGTCTATAATAAACCAAGAAGAGGGCCCTCACTGGACCATGCGGTGCTGTGCTCTTGGAATTCCCAGTCTTTAGAAATGTGAGAAGTAAATTTCTACTGTTTATAAGCTACCCAGACTGTGGTATTTTGTTATAGCAGTCTGACTAGACTAAGAGAAGTATCATGTGGAAACTCAGCATTTTAGAACAAACCATGATTTAGAAGATCATTTCTCTATTGAGCTGTGCTTTAGTTGACCTGGGGAATATTCTAAAAATATACATTCCCAGGATCTACCCCATACTCAAAATGAATTCCAGGGGAAAGAGGTCTATCACTGAATTCAAAGAAGGCATGTGCCGTGCCAGATGAAACGGATGTTCCCACCCACAGGGAAACGCCCGTCTATTCATCCACGATGCTAGTAGGGGTCATGACTCATTACCATGATCCACCTCCTCATCCACAACTGCATATGGTTTCAATCATATTTCTGTGTATGTTTGTTGATTTGAGGACTTTAGGGAGAGCTCTTAACCCACACCATTGCCTTCAGATGGAAACTGTGCTTTCACGGTCTGTATTCTACCTCTCTTTTCTCTGTTTTCCTTTCCTCAGCTGGATATAAATTTCTAGTTCTTTCAGAGACTTTTCTGCCTACAAACATTCTGAGGTACACAGCTGAGCTACTGCGATCCATCAACATGGCCACCACCCAGCACATGGGTTATGCCGTCATGGGCAGTGCTGGCCTTACAAGGGCTCCTTGTTGATGGGACCTGGAAACTTACCACTGCACTCCCAGAAAGGACAGAGAGCAAAGGTGTCCAAAGTGATAAGGAGGAGTGTTTTATAATGACAATGGAAGTGATTCACAACTGAGGTTGCCAGCACATCCTTTCTCCCTGTGGAATGTATATGGTCATTCACGTCCATCCACGGACCACTTGTACAACATCTGCTGAACTGGAGTAAGAAACCTTGATTGTAGTCTTGACTTTGCTGGTAATGAGTTGTGTCACCTTAGTCAACTAACTTTCCTTCTCAAATCCATTCTCTTGATCCCAAAGTACTCACTTTCCCATCTGAAAAATACCTTCTCCTACCTTAATTCTGAGAATTACCTCAGACACGCATCCATCATGAGTGCACTGAGATTCTCTGGTTTTCATTCTTTACTGGAAAGACTCAGCATCAGGCATCACGCTCGGGCACCGTCTGTATCTCTTCGGGATGTGTATTTCTAAGGCAGTCTACTACTTCACCATCATTTATTTCTTCTCTGCCAGTATTAACTGGAGAACACTGTGCTGTATCTAAAATCAATGAAATGGCTGCAACAAAGGAAGAGTAATTATATCTAGTTGATAAACATGTTGTCTACAGCCTCATGATTTTCAGTGATCATATATGTATAATCATACACATATGCATCTTTATATGCAACAATTGCTAGAACTGGAATTTTTTCAAGTTATATAAATTCTCTATTTTAGCTCACATTTCTTGAGGGCTTGGGGGAGAGGAAAAAGGGAAACAGACTGGGTTGTGTGCAGAAGACACAACCTTGGATGACTCATTTAATTCTAGATGGTAGATGGTAGGTAAGAAGGTTACAGATGAAGAAACAGAGATTCTGGGAAATGCATGGAAATGCCCTAACACCCACACAGCAGAGATGGGGTAGAAGCTCAGGTCTGTTCAGTTAATGTAGGGCACAACCGGTGGGTTTCTCTCCCCACTGAGCATCCTACCTCTGTACAGCCCAGGCGATTTCTCTGTGAGGTCCAAGTTACGTTCGAGACATTTATGTATACCTTTCATCCAAATTCTATTTTTAATTATATAGCATAATTTAAAAAACACTCTTAAATGAAAACTATTAGAAATATTTCAAAATTATGAATTCAGTTGGGAAAAAATGAATAAAAATAACATGAATTATAGAGCACTTTAAAAATGAAGGCAAATGTCATATGTCACTTATATGTGGAAACTAAAAAACGATACAAATGACCTTATTTACAAAACAGAAACAGACTCACAGACATAGAAAATAAATTTATGGTTATTAAAGGGGAAGTGTGGGAGGGAAAAATTAGGAGTTTGGGGTTAATATATATACACTACTATATATAAAATAGATAATCGACAAGGACCCACTGTATAGCAGGGGGAACTATATTCAGTATCTTGTGATAACCTACAATGTAAAATAACCTGAAAAGCTATATATATATATATATATATATATATATATATATATCTGAATCACTTTGCTGTACACCTAAAACTAACAGCATTGTAAATCAACTATACCTCAATTAAAAAAAAAAAGGTTCTTAAGTGGAGGGATAAATATTTCTTAGGGCATCTTGGTGACTGTCTAACCACTTCCTTCTGAGATCCTTTGAATTGAACCAGAGTTTGGCATGTATTAAACTTAACCATCAACTGTGGTCGCTCAGGCATGGCAATGGCTTCTCATCACACACATTAGTCTGGATAAGAAGGGGGATTTCTGAATTTGCCTCAGGTTTTGGACAGTGACTTGTCCCCTTCAAGCCATTGTTTCCTCATGAAGCTGTAAATAAACAACATTGTTAATATCACTGGAAAAAAAAATGTGTCCACTAAATTTAGAAAAGTCATTCAATTGAAATTTAATGAAAAAAATATATTGTTAAGTCAGGAAACTCAGATGGGCTAACTATTCAATGTGTTTCCAGAGGCTAATAAACCACATTGCCTTTATAAATGTTTCAGCGCTGCGAAAATGGATGATAGTTGAACCTTTCAAAACATTTCAGTTATTATCAAATGTCTCAATTACTACCTTCAAGGATGTAGTTGTTTCAAAGGAAACACTGTAGCATCTTAGTGCCGCTCCTTGGTGTGCAAACCCACGCCATCCACTGAGATTGTGAGTGCAGGCACATGACCATGGGGAAGGGCAGTCTCTGGCATTTCTCCACATAGAGTCGGGTTTGGGGACAGACAATTCCGGGCTGTGATCTGGAGCTAAGTTATGCTAGCCTGAGCAGCCCCTACTAGGTTTTTCCATAGCACCTCAGATGACCCCTCTCCAGCCTTCCGCGGGACTGGCAGTGGCTTTTCCCTTGTGTCATTTTTCCTTCTTGGGCATAAGCTCCTACAGGGCAGGTGTGGTACGGTTGCACATTTACCAGCACTTGGCAGAGAGAGTGCCCGTAATAGGTGCCCACGACATCTGATGCAGTTCGTCACACTACAGGAGAGGTACTCTCCTTGTATTTACGGAGTGAATACCCAGAGAAACAGCCTCAGGGAAATAACTGAACACATTCACAAGGACATCAGAAAAAATATGTGCCTAGCAGCATTGTTGATGAGAGTAAAATACGGAAACATTTTAAATGTTCGAATTTATGAGATTGGATAAATAAATTATGGTTTCTCTCTACAGTGAAATGCTCTGTCATTACTATAAATTCTGAGGTAGCTCTATTTGCAGTGGCACTGAACAATGTTAATGACTTGTTAAGTAAAAAAAGAAACAGGTTCTATATGGTACAATTCCATTTTTATTAAAAGTCTATTTACATGTGTACATATGCCAAGGGAAGGATATGCATCAAAGCTTTAATTCAGTGTTTTTCTCTGAGTGGTAGAATTATAGATGTTATTTGTTTCATTTTCTCTTTTTGCCCATGTGTGTTTTAGATGTCTTCTATAAATATATGGGCTGATGGAGTAATATGAAAAATATTAACAGCAACATCAGGGAGATAAAACAAAAATAAGAAATAAACAATATGTATGAGACCCCGTGGACACATGGTACCTTATCATAAAAGACTGTTTATGAGCTAAATTGTGCCCCTCACTCCTCAAATTCAGATATTGAAGCCTTATTCCCCAGTACTTCAAAATGTGAATGTGTTTGGAGATAAGGTCTTTAAAGAGGTAGTTAAGATAAAATAAGGTCATTTGGGTGGATGCAAATCCAATATGACTGATGTCCATATAAGAAGAGATTAGGACACAGACCCACACAGAACGAAGACCATGGGAAGACACAGAGAGGAGACAGCCATCTACAAGTCAAAGAGAAGGGCCTTAGAGGAAACTAACCCTGTTAACACCTTGATGTGGGACTTCCAGGCTCCAGAACTGTGAAAACAATTTTCGGCTCCTTAAGACACTCACTGGTTGGTGCATTGTTACAGCAGCTAGAGCAAACTCATACAGGTCTGCCCTCCTGAACATCAGTAACGGTTCTATACTAGACATAGACCTTTACACATTTCATCCCACTTTGTAATCACATCAATCTTTTGAAGTTTATTATTAATTTCATTTTACAGATAAGGACACTGAGGTATTCAGAGGCAAAGTCAACATGACTACTGCCTTCACTCACGAGGGCCAAAACCTTGGACTTTCTTACCTGCATCTCCCAACTCTCGCAGATAGCTCCTGCCTGTACACCATGCTTACGTGGAGGTTTCTTCCCCAACAAATTAATTTCTGATATCCCAACCCCGCTAATGATATTGTTGGCTTTAATACATTATTTCTTGACTTTCAAAGTTTTTATGTTAAGCTCTTTTTTATTCCACCTAATTAAGCTATTTGTACCTCCTCAAGACATCCAGGAGAAAACTTAATTATAGGATTTCATTTCAGGCACCTTGGCAGTGTAATATTAAAAGTGCTTAGGAGGACTTTTCGAGGACATTAAAATAATAGTGTGTAAGCAGATTAAGGACAAGCCAAATGGAGTCTTACTTGGAATTGTTGTTTTTTTTTCCCATAGGTTGTCATTTACTTGTGACCCTATTATCAAGCTACTCTGATAATATAGAAGATCACACTGGTTTCCAATAAAATATAGTTAGCTATTTATTAGGGAAAATTCAGTGCAGCTATAGATTTTACTGTCTACAGTCCCCAGCAGTAGGAAATTTCCAACAGACAGTCAGGATTGTCTTTATAAAGCTGTGTCCTAGAAATGTGATTTGTCAGAGTCAGGAGTCTGTTTCCAGACCTTAAGTAAAATGACGCTCGTGTGTATTCCAGAAACATGGTAAAAGCTATCAAGATCAGAACTGCATCCTAACTTTTATTGTGTGGGTTGCCAAAGGCCACCAGGTTTTGATTGTGCAGAAACAAGATGGCAACAATGTTCTCGCAATTGGGGCTCCCATGACAAGCCTCCTAATTTATAAGCATGGGGAGATTGGTGCCATTGTAGCTCTTCGGCTCATAATAGCTGTGCTGATCTTCCTGCTTCGAGGCAGGTCGCCTCATATTGTGCGGCAGACTAGCGCTAAGCAGACAGAGCAAAGGTGCTGTGCTGAGCCATCATTTAAAAGATTCTGACATGAAGAAAGTGTTATGATGTTTAACTTATAGGGCATCCAAATGTCATAGACCCCAGCAAGTTCCTATTAGCAATAACTCAGGTCCTCTGAAGGGATTTGACATTCAAAACTGATGAGCACTGGTCCCCGGGGTCTGCTCCGACCTAGCCTCACCCAAGCCACTCGGTAACCTGAGCGGCCCAGGGGTCAAACCCTGAGAGCACTCTTCAATTTAAAGCGCGGCTTCTCCCCGGCTGCCAGGGCTCTGACTCGGCACAATAAATTTCCCAAAGAGCATAAAGAGCCATCTAGTGTATATCAAATCAATATCACTGTGGCTTGCAGTGCTATCTGAGGCTACAGTTCACAAAATAAACTAGGCCAGCGGCTGGATTTCTGCCCTTGGCAATCAATCAGGCTCCCGGGTCATGGATTTTAGTGTAAATTAACACAGCAGAAACCATCATGCTCTCCAGATGATGATATAATACAGGATTTGCTTTTTTTCTTTTACTTTTTTTTTTTTTTCCTAAACCCCATTTCATTGCTTCTGCTCAGAGGTGAGTTTACACTGAAAAGAAATAACAAGAAGTAGTGATTAGGAAGGTGGTGGAAATCGTAAAGTAAAACATTACTACTCTCCTGACAAATATACAGAAAAGCGCATTGAATTGGGTAAAGAGTTACTAAGCACGAGAAAAGGATACAATTGCATTAGAAACTATTCCACAGGACTTTTCTAAATTGACCTCATCAAGTAGATGGTACTAATTGTATCAGATATGTGAGTAATGTAAAGATGCAATGTTGGATATTTTGTTATAGAATGTTCTTCCCAGTTTTCAGCATGACCCTGTCTCTGTGAAGGACCCAATGACTGTCTCCTTGAAACACTTTAAGGCACAGGGCATACCCACCACCTGCCATAGTCTCTCAGCTTGGGAATCATGTGCTATTTACCATTCCTCTGTATTTGTTGAGAAAGAGTAAGTCATCTTATCTTCTAGTGAAAGGCACCCTAAGTATCTCTAAAGAATAATTTATAACGTACATTTGTATTTGAAGACCCAACAATAGAAATAATTTTTAGAACAAAACCTGCAGGGTCTAGAAAACTGTGCAAATATAATGAGTTGGTTTTGAGAGAGAAGACTCTGGATTTTATTTATTTTAAAAGAATAAAACAAACTATCACACACCTCGCCATCCTTCCTAGAGCATTATACAGTCTGTCAAATCAAATTGCATATATACAGGGTGATGCACAGTTTATTTATTTTATTTTTTAAAATTTTTTTTTAAGTTTATTTTTTCCTATAGCTTAGAGTACATACTTTCTGGGCCTGGGTCAATATCAAAATAGGGTCCACATATTTGAATGAATATTTTTTAAATTAACACATTTTGTAACTTACAAAAATGCACACTAGTGGACATGATGATGCTTCTTTTGATATCCTACAGAAGAGAGACCTTCTTTGCCTCCACAGATGAGTAACTGCATTATATCCAGACAACTGAGTTACTGGTACAGCTGTTGAGACTGGCTCAGGCTCCACTTTCTCAAGAAGAAGTGCCGAGGGATAACTACTGTCCTCGATTATCTCAAGGGGTCTTTTTGACCATCTAGTGAAATAGTTTGTGAAGGAGAACATGGAAAGATTCTAAAACATGAGTTTCACGTAGGATACCATTATAATTATTTTCAAGTATAGGCTCACACTTCTGTCAGTTCTACTGCTTCCTTAGGAGTGTAATTAAAACCTACCTATGGCCTTAAATAAAAAAGTGAATATATTTTTAAAAACATTTTTGGCACATGGTAGCAATTTGTCTGAGATTGTCCTGGACTGAAGCCTATTTCTAAGACAAAATAACATTTGGCTGGAAATTCTTAAGGCTTTTTGAAAACAAAGAGAATAATCATCATCTTCACCATCATCATCATGATCATCAATGAAACAGAACAAAACAATTACAACTACACAACAAACATAGTGCCATTGGGAAGCATTAAGTATTGGAATAAAGTGCAATAAAGAGAGAAGACCATTTCTGTTTACAGCTGTCCATCAATATGTTGAGAAGAGACTCACTCTGTTCCATCCCATCAGCTTTGGCGTTCACAATGAGAGCCGTGGACATCAGTTTGTGACCATATTTAACCTCTGTTGTGCTGTTTGTTTAGCCTATTTCTGAGCTACAGGGTCATGGAAAAAGACACATGTTACAAGAGGCCACACTCTGATAAGCTCCAATTGAAAACTGAGTTCTGCAAATAATGTGTTGAGCAGCTTAATTTTGGTAAGAGAGACACATATGGGTGAGCTTAAGTTCCAGAATAGCCCAAGAACCATGTCAACATGAACCGGATTTCGTTAAAACAGAAAGACTTAATGACAAGAATTCTAAGAAACTCACTAAGAAAAAAAGAAATTATGGTGCAAAATTCATAATTACAGTGATCTCTCTTTAACTCACCTGAGTCAAGGAGCAAAGATTGGACTCAATTCCAAGTTAGGTGCTGGCACAGAGCAAGATTAAAATTAAATAAAGCATGGCAACAATCATTGTCTTCAATTTCCGAGGTTCATTAGAGCTGGGCCCTTTAGGTATTGGACATGCCCATGGAGATGAGCTGTGAAGAGAGATGTGATGTCTTTAGTTTATTCTTCTCAACTTCTTAGGCATGAGATGTACCTTGAGACCAAGAGCAATGGGATTGCCACCAACACTCACTGTCTCGGTTGGGGATTGTTAGCACTGCTGCTGCCTGAGGAAACAAAGAGAGTACAGAAGTTCTTTTGATGCACCTCTAAAATTGTGGGTTCTGACTATCTATTCAGCATCCTAACCAAATATCTGACTTGACTGATTGGTTTTAACTCAGTTGACTGACCATAATGCTGATTTTGGCACTGTGAAGACATAGCTTCAGTGGAAAATGCCAGCTGAATGAATTCTCTGACTGTAAAATGTAGATCATACAATTGGTACAATGTAGACCATACAATTGGCTGATTGATGGGGAAGAACTATATTTTCATTTTTCTGACAGCAGTTTTGGAATTAGGTAAGCTAAATGATAATACTCTGAAACATCCCAGGGAAAGCCATTAGAGCTGGGCCAGTAACTGTCAGAAAAAATATCAAAAGAAGAATTGTGTCAAACACAGGGTCTGTTTTACAACCAGAATTCTAAAAGTTCCTTGGAATTGATTTTTCTGTCCATATGGCACATGCCATGCAGAAGATGCCTAGTAATCTCTGTGAGATTTCTAGAGTTTGTAAAAACAGTAGCATAAAAGCTACTGTAACGTGCAGGAGGTGGCCATCAAGCCAGGTCAGGGACACACTTTGTACAATCAACTGAGTGACTAACTAAGAAGTGGAGGGAGGTAGAAAAGGTGGTCCTGAGGGTCACAGAGTCAAGAGCCAGTGAGGAACAGGGCAGAGTCCTACAAATAGTCAGCCACTGGAAATACAAGAGAAGTGACACAAAGATCCAAGGTCAGCAGGGGGATTCATAGGAAAGGAGAAATCAAGGTAGGATCAAGAAAGGGAGGATGACCCTCAACATTCCAACAGCTTTCCAGACCTAAACACCTGAAACCATCCTTGATTCTATGTTTTCTTTCACATTCCACATGCAGGGCTTCAAGAAATCTTTTTGGCCTTTAAAATGTAAGTGGAACCCACCAGTTGCTGTCCACCTCCACTGCTATGACGCCGGTCTGAGCCTCCATTGCACTTCACCTGCATCATTCTACTATTCATCTATGTGATCTCCTGGCTTCTGCCCTTGTTCTTTGAGAGGTTATTCTCAAGGTGGTACCCAGCGTGAGCCGATTAAAATGTAAGTCAGACTGTGGTTTGCCTTTGTTCAGACTCTGCAAGGGCTTTCCCCTGGTTTCCCTGCAATGGGCTCCATGCCTTAACTTCTGCTACCTTCCCCAGCTCACAATGTCCTAGCAACATTGTCCTCCCTGCAGTTCTTTAAATGTAACACATACAATTACATCAGTTCCTTTCCCTGCACTGTACAGTGGACATTCCCTCCATGGGGATTCTTCTGTCCTAGGGAGCTTGGTGGTGAACTCCTTCACCTCCTTCAAGTCCCACTTTCTCTTAAAATTGCAAGCACATTTCTGCCCAGCTCCCCGGGCACTCCTGGGCTCCAATTCTTCACAACGTTTACACCTTCTAGTGACATAGAGCATTTGCCTATTTATCACATTACTGTTAGATGGTCTGAGCTCTCCAGGAGATGCAAAGTCACTGAGGGCAGAGATCTTTTTCTGCTCTGTTCACTGATTCATCCCAAAGGTTTTCAATGATGTCTGCCATATGGTAGGGTCTCAAAAATATTTGCAAGATGGAAAAAAAAGCAATGCATGATTGGCAAAGATTCTTTAAAAAACAAGAGAGAGGCAGCCTGCTGTCTCAGAGAATGCTTCCTTCACTTTACTCTTAGTCCTAATGGGATATCAGCTGACTGTGTCCTGAAGGTAATAAAAGTCAAACATAGCAGACTCTTATCTGAGTAGGAGATTGTGGAGCAAACACAGAAATCCGATGGAGAAATGAAGCCAGCATCTCTTCATTTATTCACAGATGCACAGTGCAGGATGGGGCACTGTGTGGCTGGAGACTGGGCTTTGTCCTCCAACTTCTTATTTTAATCTTAGAATAACTTGAGATCAAATGTATCATTTGGGTCATTGTTAAGGTATATGTGTGCTTGTCTGTGTGTCTGCCCATTAAAATATTTATATTTTGAGATAAAGCAAAGATATCGTAGAAAGATATAAAGAGTCTCAACAAATTGGTCCTTAAGATTTTCATCAAAAAACGTTCAGGTTAATGTTAGGTTAATATATCATTCTGTTTACCACTTTGTTTCAAATCTTCTAGTTGGAAAACATATCATGATAAAGAGATTTGTCAGGAAGCCTTCTATTTTATTACATATTTGTGCAGAAAAATCACCACCTCCAGTTCATGACGATCTTTATATGTAAAGTACTGACCATGTTCCCAGGCAGAATTCCAACAATAAGATGAAAGTTGCAAGTTTAAGCACATCAGCCTTTTATTTTAATTATGCTAAATATCAATTTCAATGACTTTTAACGTATCCATTCATTTGTTTTAGATATCATGAAGGAAAAAATAAATCTCATTTAGAGGTATGTTTTTAATCTGGGAGAAATACACAGAAATCCAGATAGGTACAGGGTGGGATAAAGCAGCCAAGAGATACTTTATTACATGAAATGATGCTACCACCTGGGTTTAGCTGATTTGTTTTTCCACAAAATGTCATAGTTTCTAAATTTCTTCCTAGAAAATATTTACATTTTAACTTAATATAATTAGGTGATCACTGAGCTGAAACATTACATAGGTTGGTTTTCATTATAATTTCTGCATAATGCCACGCACATTTTCTAGGTAGTAATTAGATGCATTAAGGATGAATGATTCCTTCGGGGCTTATTCTAGAGATTTTTCTTCCAAATTTGTGTCAAAGGTCACCCAGGGTAGAGAACAATAACTGTCACTAAGAAGACTGCAGATAAAAGCTTCTGAAATGAATCAATGGCCGTTGACCCAAAACTTGGACATTTAAATTATCCAAGCCATCAGACGCTGTACCCCTGAGCTATACCTGAAGCAGAATACTGATAGGGCAGGCTTTGAGAAAAGAAAACGAGGAGATAGTTTTAAAATAAAAGTAAGTTTGGACAAAACAAGTGTATAATTGATACCAGAGATAAAGGATTATGAACCTAATTTCAGTAAGAAGGTGGAGGTTATCAAAGTGTTTATTTTCGATCAAGATGAGTTTTGGGGTGCCAGGTTTATTTAGCTGTCTTAATATTTTTGAGCCTCAGTTTGCCCTTCCCATAATGGGGTGCTGTTCTATATAATCTTTCATCCTTGGATAATCTTGGATAAAGTTTATCCACGCTAAAAGTAATCTGATATTTTGTAATATTTGTGTTGTTTTATAATTTTTATATTAAAAGTCTATTTAAATATATCTGAGCATCTTTGAATATTAAAATTTTCTGTTTCATATTTTGTTTTTGTTTTTTTTAGTTTTCTTTTTAGAAATATTTATCTTTTGAATTCACTTCATGCAGTTAATGTACTTGGATAAATTTATTTTAAACTGAAATTTTTTGGTACATGAGTCGTAATTTTCTAAATAGTCTCTTCACAATTCACTCCTTTCTCTCTTACTCACCTGTCATATAAATGCTATTTGGAACAATAGTTCAAAATAGCAATCTAAAAATAAAATGTTTTCCAAATTTAGCAACTAAAAGTATAGGACAACCAGGTAAGTTTGAATTTCAGATAAACAAACACCACATTTTAGTACAAACATGTTCCAAATACGGCACAGGGCATACTTACACTAAAAATAAATGTATTCCTCATCTAAACTTCACATTTGAATGTGAATTTCAAACTTCAGTTCCCTTCTTTAGAGAAGTAGGCATATGAAACATCTCGAACAGGTTGAATGAGAAGGTACTGAGTTAGTTTCTCGGCGCACACACTGAGCTGAATGGAAGATGATTAAATCTGAGAGCTTCAAGGCCACCCTCTCAGCCCTGGAGGTGACCAGCCTCAACTGCCTGGCCAGGTGGTCTGCTGGAGATGGCATGCTGGTTCATTTTATGTGTCAACTTGCCTGGGCCATAAGGTGTCCATATATTTGATTAAACATTGCTCTGTGTGTTTTGGTGAGGGTGCTTTTGGATGAATTTAACATTTATTGGGCTGGCCAAAAAGTTCCTTCGGCTTGTAAAATGAAAATAAAAGACACATTTTTCATTTTCACCAAGAACTTTATTGAACAACATATTCACCCTTTTGTTCCATGAAAGTAGGTGATTGTTCCATCACCTACTTTCTGCCATTTTTCTGGCAACTTCATAATTCTGTCTTCCCAAAACTTTTTATCTTTTTGAGCAAAGAACTCTTCTAGGTACATTTTACAGTCTTCCAGGGAATGGAAATTTTTTCCATTAAGAGAATTTTGTAAAGACTGAAATAAATAGAAATCCAAAGGTACAATGTCTGGTGAATACAGCAGATGAATCAGAACTTCCCAGTCAAGCTGTAACAGTTTTTGCCTGGTCATCAAAGAAACATGCAGTCTTGTGTCATACTGATGGAAGATTATGTGTTTCTGTTGACTAATTCTGGTTACTTTTCATCGAGTGCTGCTTTCAGTTGGTCTAATTGGGAGCAGTAGTTTTTGGAACTGATCGTTTGGTTTTCCAGAAAAAGCTCATAATAGAGGACTCCCTTCCAATCCCACCATATACACAACCTCATCTTCTTTGTATGAAGACCAGCCTCTGGTGCAGTTGGTGGTGGTTCATTTCACCTGTCCCATGATCTCTTCTGGTCGACATTATTGTACAGTATCCACTTTTCATTGCCCATCACAATTTGCTTTAAAAACGGAATGTTTTTGTTGTGTTTAAGTAGAGAGTCGCATGTGGAAATACTGTCAAGAAGGTTTTTTTTTTCACTTAACTTATGTGGAACCCAAACATCAAAGCAATTCACATAACCAAGCTGGTGCAAATGATTTTCAGCACTTAATTTGGGTATTTTGAGTATGGCGGCTATCTCCCACGTGGTATAATGTTGATTGTTCTCAATTAATATCTGGATTTGATTGCTATCAACTTCAACTGGCCTACCCGACCATGGAGCATTGTCCAGCGAGAAATCTCCAGCACGAAACTCCATGAACCACTTTGGACATGTTCGATCAGTCACAACACCTTCTCCATACACTGCACAAATCTTTTTTTTTTTTGCATTTCAGTTGTGTTTTTACCAAATAGTAAAGCATAATATGCCAAAAATGTTGCTTTTTTCTTCTATCTTCAATATTAAAATGGCTGCACAAAAATTCACCAATTTTGGTTTTCTTTTTTTTTTTTTAATTGCATGGTGATATGACAGCTGTCACAGTACAATCTAACAAAATTGTTTCAAATGAAGTTGAAGACAACTAAGTGTTACTGGAGCCATCTTATGGAAAAAAAAACAAATGAACTTTTTGGCCCACCTAATACATTGATCGACTGAGCAGATTGCCCTCCCTACTGTAGGTGAGCCTCACCCCATTTATCAAAGACCAGAACATCAGAATAGAACCAAATGCTCACCGTCCACCAAATTAGAGAGAATTCTTCCTGCCGGCCTGCCTTTGATCTGAGACATTGTCTTTTCCTCCCTTTGGCCTCAGACTGAAGCATCAGCTCTTCCGGGGCCTGAGTGTGCCAGCTTTCAGAGCAGAGCTACACCTTTGCCTCTCTTGGGTCTCCTGCTTGCCAACTGCAGATCTTAGGCTTTGTCAGCCTCAAAGAGCACATGAGGCAATATCTTATAATAAATCTCTCTGACTCTGTCTGTTTCTGTCTCTATCTCCCTCTGTCTATCTATCTCTCTCTCTCTCTATGTGCACACAGCATGGAAAGGCCATTTGGGATTGTTGTAGCAGGAAGGAAGCCATCTGAAGGCCTGGAAGAGAACCCTCACCAGAAATCAGATTGGATGGAAGTTTGATCTCAAACCTCTGGCCTCCAGAACTGTGACACAACAATTTCTGTCGATGAAAATTAGTCCTCAGTCAATTTATGAAAGAAGTAGAAATTTTTATTCAAGCCAAATTCAGGATTATAACCCAGCAATAGCATCTCAGAAAACTCTGAGAACTGTTCTGCCCATTAGAAGTCCAGGCACGGTTCTATAAGGTTTTTGAGACAGAGGTTCTATACATTAAATGACATATTACTGACAGTTTACACAATCCAGAGCTAAGCATCATCGTGGCCCCTTACAAGATCAAGAAGGAATGTTGTCTTTTAAGGAGTTGTCTTGTCGGTACTAGGAGAATGCTGCTTTTTATGGTTGAGCAGGTATTTCTGCTGATGGGGGAGGTTTGTTCAAGACCTAATGCAGATACACAGTGCACAATGTGAGGAGAGAGGAGGCCAAATTTTTATGTTTAAATTGTTCTTGTCTTGTCATAAAATATGAATTTTATTTTACAGTCGGTAGGTTAAGCCCTGCAGTCTATGGTGTTTTGTTATGGCAATCTAAGACCAATACAGAAGAGACTGCTGTGGGAATCGACCGATAGACTCTAGTCTGTGAGCTGTAAAACCTTGAGCTCGCAATGCCTGGAGATCAAACATGGGCTTTGAGTGTGAATGTAGAATATCTGAAAGGGACTTCCTGGGATTCTAGACCTGTCTACACTGCTGGTAACGCTTCTTGGAGGAGAGATAATGACTCTGACATTTCTGATCCCTAATATTACATCTGGAGGTTGGGGGGCAACCATAAAATCAGACGCTTGGTACAGGGAGTATGTTGTATTCTCCACATTCTTCTAGAAGTAAAAATAATCTGTAACGTCTAATGGTTATATTGCTTAGCGTCATCTATTTTATAAGGGAAACAACAGGTCCCTTTATTGCAGGAAATTTTATCCACTCTAGAGGCAAAAAATTAGCAGTAAGCATAGAAATGTTTATGAATTACTTGTGCAAGATTTCTGTGATCTATTTGCTGGGCTGTATCATTCTTGCCTGTAGGTAGATTTCTGGCCTCCAAAATCATATATCTTTCTTCTGATTCTCTGCTATACATTTTCTGACAGGTAGGTGATATGTAATTTTAGACTAAATAGGAAAAGGCATTTTCTTTTTGTTTATGCTCAAGCAGCATAAGAATAAACAGTGGATGTAACCAATTATTGTAATATGTTGGTTATTTTCTTCATTTGTGGTGACGGGGCTGCTTCATAGCCATTTGAAATGACAGAAACTATCTTCAAAATATCATTTGATATATTTCAGTGCTTTGCTGACAGTGCATCTAACAGTATCTAACTTTTTAATTATATTTATTTACTTTTATAATTAAATAATGTGATTTTAGAAAATGGGTTTAGCCTTTAATTATTTGGGATGAAAAATGACAACTCTAATTACTGTGTGTCAAGGTTCTGTTATTTTTGTTTTTCTT
Source organism: Aethalodelphis obliquidens (assembly GCF_003676395.1). Taxonomy (NCBI): domain Eukaryota; kingdom Metazoa; phylum Chordata; class Mammalia; order Artiodactyla; family Delphinidae; genus Aethalodelphis; species Aethalodelphis obliquidens. The sequence goes on from NW_020837973.1 coordinate 3,218,329, forward strand.
CTTTTCTTCATTTCTTCGACAGGGAGCCCATTTCCAGTTATAGCCCATACACTTCATTTTCCTTTTACTTATTGCAGCAGGAATATTTTTAAAGCCTCCACATTGTTATAATCACCTTGGGTCTCTGGAACCTTGTGTCTCAAAAGTAGATGTCAAAGTTCTATCCTTTCTGCTGTTTATTGATAGAAAATAGTGCCCAAAAACCCCACATTGATTAATTTGCCAAATATTACCTAAAAGTCTTGATAAAGTGTTGTCATAAAACCACATTCTGTCTATTGAAGTTTGACATATGAGGCATCTGAGGAAGGACTCTTTGTAAATTGACTATTCTTCACGTCATAGAAAGTCCTCATAGGCTGTTGGTCTCATTACCTCTGAGCTCAGAGTAAGCACCCAGCAATCCAGGGCCATCCTGTTACTTGCAAAATGAGGGCTAATCACTCCTCCTGCTTCATAGGGTAGTTCCTGACCTCTCTTGCTCCAGTGCCATCAAATTGTCTAGGACTTTGGAATATTAGAAAAACAAAACAAAACAAACAAACAAGAAAAGACCCCACAAATCCGTTCTCACTGCTTTGGTCACCATGGGCTTCTGCCATGTTGGATTTAATGAAAACAATAATTATCAAAGAACAATGATATGTGTCACCTACAGTCCAGAAAATGGCCAATCAGAGTTGACACAGTAGATTGAATATTTCAGGTCCTAAAGTCTAATGATGTTTAGCAAAGGGTTAAGGAAATCTGAGTTTATATCACATGGGAAGTAGAATAAACCAAAACTGGTAAATGCTTGAGAAAATTTGTGCATTCACCACTGGTTAACGTCAAGGAAATCTTTACGTAATGAGTCTTTCAAGGGCTATTCACAAATGCATAGCATGTCAGACTGGTCCCTGTGTGCAGTGCAAGAGGACAAAACACGCTGCATGATTTGTTTACATGAACTTCTAAAAACATTAAAAACACAGTGACAGACAGCAGATCAGTGGTTACCTGAGGCTGACATGGGAAAAAAAGAGTCAGCTACAAAGTAGCACAAGGGGACATTTTGGAGCAATGGAAATACTCTATATCCTGATGGGTTGTGGTGGCTAAAAATCATATATACTTGTCAAAACTCATTGTATTTTTTCCCTAAAATTGGTGGCTTTTAGTATATCTATATTATACCTCAATACCTGATTAAGGAAAAAAAAAAAAAAACAGATCAAAAATTGACTAGTCAACAATAGACTTTTTTTTTTTTTTCCTACTCAGAAATGGGAAGGAAAACACATATTACATTTTGGTACGTCTTACCAATTTATCTTGCATGTATTTATTTCTTCTTTTTTAAATTTTTATCCAGTTTTATTGAGACATAATTGACATATAACATTGTATTTATTTTAGGTCTACAATATAGGGATTTGATACTCATATATATTTTGAAATGAGTAACACATGCATATATTTCTTTAAGGGAAAACTATATATATATATATATATTTTTTTTTTTTTAATCAGGAAAATGCAGGAGGACAAAGAAATACAAAATTGTACTTTATGTCAGTGTTTGGAAATAGGTTCATGGCATGACTGTTTGTGTTCTCACAGTCCCAAGCTTACTTGAGAAGCTGTGTTGTTTCTCAAAGAGAAGGTAAGTCCCTCTGCAGATCTGTTCTGGAAGGAGACATGAAGGCTCACTCATGATGCCAGTGAAGTTCGGTCTAGTTGAAGGGTCTTATGCATCCCAAGCTGAAGTAGAAATATGATTCTTATGCCAGCTTTTAATGATGACTTAACACTTCCAAATAGACATTCATCTTCTTTATGATGCCAATAGGCACGTGTCTTCATAAACATGAGAAGAGCTTAGCACATTTGAGGTACTCAGACCAACACATAAGTAAAAAACATAACAAGAATGATTAGGTATTATATTGTAATTTGTAAACTTAGTGTGGTAAAAATAAAACACCCATTTTTACACAATACTTTTAAACAGTTTATTATTATTTCTAGTACTAAGTGCAATATTTTTGGTTTGTCATATTAACTTTTAAATTTAATGTTCCCATTACTTGATCTGTTAAATATGTTCACATTCTCTGAATTTAAAAATGGGTATGCTAATTATGATACCATTTTTCTGGACTGAATGGTTAGTACCATGGAGATGAGTAACATTAGGTCCTAAAAAACTACCATTTCAGTTTGATGCAGAAGAAAATAATAATAATTAATAATCAGAAAGCTTTTGCTACAACCTTTGGAAATTGGTAGGATGATTCATTCAACTTCGAATACACTTTCTGTCAAATGTTTGTTTTGATTTAAACAGTATGAGCTTCAGTGGTACCCTGGCAGTCCTGATGGTGTTTTTCCAGCAGAAAAGTTGAATAGAAAGCTCTCAACAGTCAACACTAGATTTTTAAAAGATGCCACAGGAAAATGTTTTTGACTCAGTGACAAGCCCTTAGCAATGGTAATGGCTTCTAACCTCAAAGCCTGCCAGAGTTTGAGTTCACTAAAACACAAAACAAAAATGTTTATTTCACAGGGCCCCTTAGCCTTGGTGTTGGCTTAGGGATACAGTAGACCCAGGAAATGCCTACCCCGCAGTCTCTGAATCTTCACATTTATGCTGAAGCACAGCCTGCAGCCTTCAACAATCATAGCATGTTTCTTTTCATATGTTTTTGCCATAGACTTGAAACAATTAATATTTATCCTCTCTGAAATCATATACCTGTGACTTTATTTCAGGAGAAAGCAACTAATTGAAATAAGACAAAGGCACTGTTTCTACCTGAAGATAGTATGAAGGAAGAGCTATGGTAGAGGCAGAAACTCATTCATCGTTTGGAGACATCTTGATTGACAGGTCTGCCAACACTGGGATGTCTTTGAAGGTCATAAACAGCAAGAAAATATTCTAGAAAGCAATAATCCATTGGCTTCATGATGTAACATAAAAGTGTCCGGACTGAAGTGGCATGCCATCAAAAATCACTTCTAATTATTTTAAGTCATATTTAGATCAATTCATGGTAATCTCATTAACTTTCATGTTTATGTCTGAATTAGATTACTTTCATGTTTGTTTAAGCTCTTTTGCTTTTTAAAACATCTCTTTCAAAGACAAATTGAGCCTGGTTAAAATAATCAATGGCTTCTGGGAGTTCAGCGTATGCAGATGCCAGACCCCAGCAAGGACTTCCTGTTTCCTCCTGGAAAAGCTGTCCCCGCAACGTGGCTGAGCCCCACTTGGCTCCCACAGGGTCCTTCCTGCCCACTCCCAGGCGCCTTAGAGGAAGAGCCCTCTGATAAAAGGGGTGTGGTCCTTCCATGGCCTGTGACTGCTGGGAGGATGTGGTCTAAAGGTCTTTTGTTTTGGGAACGACTGAGCATCCTTTTCAACTTAAAGCCTCACCCTCAGAATGTTCTCATTTTCTCTATAGAAACAGGCTCATGTGCAATTAAAATAAAAATGGTGAGAATTTGGAGACTATACCACAGCAGTAGTGCTTAAAAGGATAGGGCATTTTTAAGAATGTGCTATTATATCCAGCTCTTTTCATGTTATTTTACATTTTTCAAATTAATTAAAAAATTAAGGATACCTCCAAGTTAGACTTGAATGTTAACTGAATTTCCATTATAAAGGCATCACAGAATCACAGGGAAGAAAGAATGTATTTAGTCTCTTGTTTCCTTTTTAGTAAATTTTATTGTGAACATAATGGATGGATCAGTATTAGGAGTTATACAACAATTGAACAAAAAGATGGAAAAAAATAAACAAGTAGAATAGTTGCCCAATCTTAGTTGCAGAAGGTTGGCAGTACTTGCCAGTTTTTGCACACGAGGTGAGGAGGGTGAAAATGTATGAACTCGCTGTGTAGTGCAGAAACTTTCTTTCTTATATTGTCACTCAGGATGTAGGGGAGTGGTTTTGTTTCTGTTGTTATTTGTGGGTCTTTGAGAATCTGATTACAGCTGCAAAACCTCCCAGGAGCATAAACGCTCTACTGTCAATGTCCCCTTGTTCCTGCAGTTTCCTGGGTGTGGCAGTGCTATGCCCATGCACCCAGAACCCCCTCAGGACTGAGGGACACATTCTCCAGCCCTGGGCTGTGGTCTGCTTACCTTACAGAGCTGAGTTTCTTTCCAGAAACTTTTCTAGAAGTTTACACCCCCTCCCAGGGGGCATCCCACATTCCATGACTGCTCTGGGGTACAAAGGCAACTCCTTATCTAAGCTGGGGGCAACTCTGGAGAGCATCCGGGCTCCAGAGCCCCTGGGACACCTGTCGCTTCTCTTGTGACTGCCTTTCAGTGAAGCCCCTTCCTCTGCCTTACCCTTCCCTGTGTTTGTTCCTGAGTCCCCTCCCCAGTAAATCCCCCGCGCTTAAACCTCAGTCAGAGTGACCCGACCTTCAACAATGTTAAGCTTTCAGGAAATCCTGAGTTCCAGGGACCTTGTATCTGGAAAGTGCAAAGACAAACTGATGCTCTTATAAATGTCATGGGCTCCGTTTCTCAGAATATGGCAGCACCCAAGATGGAAACTATACTTTCAAAAATTGTGTACAAATAGTGATCAGATTTGGGGTCCTGTTTTCAAGAGCTACAAATGCTGATGTAGGGTTTCTGAACGGGAAACATATAAACTGTGTCCACAAAGGAACCATGTGAGTGTCCCCATCAGATTGCCCAGTTCTGTTATGCCTGAGGGAAGTTGGTGGTGACCACAGGGACACTCCTTGGTCTTAGCCTGTGACCCAAGGAAGGCCAGGCCCTTGATAGAACAGCGCTGCAGGAGAACACTGGTCTGGGTGGTCCCAATACTAACTAGGGGTCAGTCTGAAGAAGGTGACGCCCCAGCGTGGTTGCTGTCTGGTGGAGGTCCACAGAGTGGAGGTCCACAGAGGGTACATGGATTATTACTGTGCACCATGAAGTGGGTTTGGATAAGGACCCACCGGTGTGTAAGGACAGACCAGCTGCCCAGGACGGGTGTTTGCTGACAATGGGGGGTGAAAGAAAGGGAGATGCTGTCAGAGCAGGTCTCCCGGTGGAGGCCAGAGTGGAGCTGATGTCTGAAGACAAGCTCCCTTTGTGGGGAGGCCATACTACATGAAGGACTGCTTCATAAGACCCAGGTATGTCCCGAAAGGGGAGAGATCAGGAAGCGGGAGTGGGTGAGCAGTGAACTTGTTTTTCAGGAATCTGACTTGGCCCCGTGCACAAGGCCCTGGGAACACACATAGGGCCATGAAGAGGATGAGGCTTCTACCTAGAGATGGTAAAGGTCTGGAGGGACAGGGCAGCAGCACAGATGCATCGTCCCAGTGGGGATGGGGCAGTGGTGCCAGGGTGGAGGCCAGCACCTGACCACAGGCTCCAGGGGGTGCCCTTCCGAGGAGTTATGCTGGACCAGCACCCTTCTTGGCTCTTCCTTACACGGGTCCATTTACCAGCCCTGCAAAACTCTCAAGAAAGTGTGATTATTATCTCCACTCTGCAGTTGGGAAAGTAAGTCAAGGAAAGGGCAGGTAAGAAGCCCAAAGCCACATGCCTGGCAAATCCTGAGGCCTGGGTGTCCGGACCAGGCCAGCCCCCTCGCCCCTGGTCTACATGAACCCCTGTGAGAAGAGGAGGGCAGCCTTGGGAAATTGGAATGGATATCTCTCTTTGGAAGCTGGGGATCTGAGAGCCTCCAGGAATTAGCTCAGAGATGCAGAATTCTTCACAGTCCTGGAAGGTAAACCCTCAGACCTGAGCTGAGGCCAGATTCTCTACGGGAGCCTTCAAGGAAGGGGCCTGCTCTGGCTCAGACCCTCACACAAGGCCCTGGCCTCTCGGCCGAGGAGGGAGACACTCAGGGGCTGGGCGGTGGCAGCTGGCACGTCCCAGGACCTGACACCATTCCTAGTCTGTCCCAGAAGCTGCAGCTCTGAGTCTGCAGGTGGGAGCTTGGTTCCCGGGTCCACAAAGAGCTCCTGAAGTTGAGACGGACACTGGCCCTAGCACAGCCCCTGCTGCCTACTGGAATTAGACTTTCCTGAGTAAAATGCCACTCACAACCCTGCAAGGGCCCCAATCCAGGGTCAAAGGAGGCCATGCTCAGAGGGCAAGCACTCTGATGTCAGAGCCAGGGTCACTGACCCTGGGGTGCAGGCGGTCCTCCCCTGTGCCAGCACCTTTTCCTTGCCGTCCTTTGCCACTTGTTCAGATGGCCATTTTATGTCCACTGATAAATGAAATGGTTTATGCCCACAGTTATAATAACAGAGCAGTCCTTGAATTTCCACTGAGGTAAAAAAGCTGCAAAATTCAATATGAGGTATATTGAGGCCAAACATATTAGGACAGTTCTTCAGAAATGCTTTCTACAATGCCTTATGCCAGGCTCACTTATGGACAACTTAAGAGATTATAACTAGTTGCCCTCACAACGTTTGTTCTTGGCTTATTTTTCTTTCCTTTAAAGAATACATTTTCTTTTAAAATATGAAGCTCTCTGACTGGCTTCTATTTTGAAAGGTAAGCAACATAGATCACTTACCAACCCTTCAAGGAAAGATGTGTTTCTGTGTGAAAATGTATATTTGCTATTTCTAGGCACTTTAAAAAACATCAACCTTCCAAGGGAAATTACTCTGCATAGAGCAATTTGATACCATATAACCATTCGGTGGCATGATGCTTTGAAAATCAGACCAATTTTAGGAATGTCTTTCTCGCTGTAGATGAAGAGAATACAATCTCAATGCCAGCTACTTCAGGTAGCTTCTAGAGGGACAGAGACGGGATAGCAAAGGGAGTCACAGTCAGGTGCGTCTGGACGAACCTTCATTCAGATCACTTGTCAACTCGGGAAGGGTGATAGCCATCCCCAGTGCCATTTGGAGCAGTGGCTGCATTTTATAGTTGTGCTAATCTCTTCTCTGCCCATCACTGCTACAGATTATGACTTTTTGAGGTGAGAAGACCTTGGGTTTTGCCTCAAGCTGGTCATTAAGTGTCACTAATGATAGCTTTCCTGAGGAAATTGAAAATAACAGGATGGGATTTAGTATAAATATGATATGTCAGAAGCTGTCTCCCCCAAGTTTCATCGTTCAGATGGCATAACTTGTACTGCACATGAAGTTTTGTTGTATTTTCAAACACAGTAGAAAGGACTAATGCCCAGACAAATCCTTTGTGCTGCTGTTCTTGATCGAGGGCACTTCAGTGAGGAAGGCAGCTGCGGCTGACTTTGAACCGGGGTTGGTGCTGCCTGATGAAGCTATATAGCTTCCCTCCTTTGCCCAGGCCACATGTCAAGATAAGAGGTCTTCTATTCGGAATTCAGCCCCTTCCCATGGAAGTTCAGGATCAATTCGCAAGTGGGTAAGAATTAGAAATGAGAAAGATAAGGGAGAGATGATGTTTGAAACAAATCCCTCTGGGATTTTGGTTGATGGCCTCTGCTTCTGAGTAGAAAGTCACAGATGCTTTCTTTAAGAGCTGTGACTTAAAAAAAAAAATCCAAATGGTAGGGTAAAAAACATTACCTTAAGCCTTTTATTTAATTCTTTCTTTTATTGGAGGATAGCTGATTTACAATGTTGTGTTAGTTTCAGGTGTACAGCAAAGTGGTTCACCCATACGTATACAGGTGTGCACCTTAAGCCTTACTTAGTTATCACTATTTCGCAAAACCTCTGTGTGATGCTCCAACAAGGGAGCAATGTCCAGAAACCTGGCCATAGGCAGTTCCAGGAGGGGAAGCTGAGGATTTCAATGACAGCCCCTTGTTTACCTGTGATGGGCTCCTTCATATGAGGTCTCGTCTTCCACCAGAATCCGCACTGACCTGCAACGACACACACACACACACACACACACACGTACATAGATGGCGGCTGTGCCCTTGTGCAGTCCACATGGCCCCTCTGAGTGTCAGTTTCCTGATTATCAATATATAAAACTGGGATATTAGGGTCCACTTGTAAAGAGGAAATGCAGTAATACATGTAAAAACACCTAACCTAGTGCTTAGCATGTGGTAAACTACCCAATGAATGTTAGTTAAACAGGATTCAGCCCAGACCAGTTTTCTTAAAGTATTTACAGTATTGACATAGAATTGATTCATTCAATCAGTCGTTTCTAAACTGTAATAAGTGTCTTTGCTCTTTTGAAGTCTAGGTTTAAACAAGTTGGTGTCACGTGACTAAGTGCATTTTTAACTAGAAAGCAGCCTCCCTGTCATATCCTGTCTCCTAGTCTCCTAGTCTCAGCTGAGGAAGTCAACATGTTCTGGCCACCCCCTTTGCGGGCACATCTGAATTAACCTGTCTCTCCAGACTTTATGGCTGACCTGTCCCCAGCCTCGGTTCTCTACCCCAGACCCTGGGGTTTTAAGGGACAGTTTCAACGCGTGGAAGCAGGTTTTGTCTGACAGTTATGGTTCCTATGTGTAAGCCCCTCTCTGCCACCCTCTCACAGTGAGATCAACCTCTCTGACCCTCAACATCTGCATCAATAAAAAAGGTTAATTGAAAAACTCGGTGTACGGTATTCAACTAATAAATACACAAAACCTTATTCATAGATACATTTATATTTGCTCCTACGACAATAAGAACTTTCTGAAAATCATTTTTATGTTAGATCAAGATCAGATGGAAAAGCGTCTTTGATGATTTCTGCAAGGAATTCAGTAAGCATTTAATTTCAGTTATTTTTGTCACCTTTGAAATATGTTTCATGTGAATTTGAATTCAAAGTATTTTTAAAATAAAAAAATGTGGTTGGTAATAGCAAAGACATGAGAAATGTCTGCTTAAAGTGCAAGTACAAATTTGTCTTGAATTTGGAGGGGGCAGTATTATCATTCTGTGCTCTAGGCTGAAGGTTTTTGTCTTCCCAAAATTCATATGTTGAAACCTAACCTCCATGCGATGGTGTTTGGAAGTGAGGTCATTGGGAGGTGATTAGTATCATGAGGATGGAACCCCCATGATAGGCTTAATGCCCCCAGAGACCCCAGAGAGCTCCCTTGCCCCTTGGGCATGTGAGGACATAGCGAGAAGACAGCTGTCTGTGAACCAGAAGCGGGTCCTCACCTGACACCTAATCTGCCAGCTCCTTAATCTCGGACTTCCTGCCTCCAAAACTGTGCGAAATAAATTTCTGTTGTTTATAAGCCAACATGTCTAAGGGCTTCTGTTATAGCAGCTCAAATGAGCTAAGACGTTCTGTATACCAAGCTCAGTCGTCAAGATGCAAACTTGGTCAGAAACTCTGTGAGTCATCAACTCGGGACAGCTGGCATGGCCCAGCCCTCTCCTCAACACTTCCGTCCTGAAGCTCATGGTGAGTGCGCTTGGGAGGCCCCCCGGCTCAAGGCAAGGACGCACTTGGTGGAGGTGACAGAGGTAGGTGAGATCTGGGTTTTTGTTGACACACATCTCTCCTCCCTGTGTCTCTCTGGCTCTTCTCATTGTGGCTCATTCTCTCCTGGGTCTCTCCATCCAGGCCACCTGACTTTCACTCATCTGAGTATGCTCTGTCCACCCTCCTTCCCTAGCTCTGGCTGAGGGTGGAGATGTCATGGTCCATGCCCTGGACAAGGTCAGTTACAGGGAAAACATGGAAGCCCTGTTACAGACCATCCAGCCCAGTCTTCTTAGAATGCCCAGTAAGGAGTTCTCCCAAACAAATGGCAACCAAATCCCCACTGTGCATGAGTAGCTATGCTTCAGAAGAGACCTCCATTTCTTTCTCTGGAATCCTTGTATGTAAACAATAAAACAACATGAAAATAATTTTTAAAAACGCTATTATTTTCTAGCCTCAACAATATATTGATTTTGAACGTTCTCTTCCAGTCTGTGCTCACACATACACAGATACTTTGCAAAAGTGTAATCAGATTACATAGTTTCTGTATTCTGCATTTTTCACTTAACAGAAGCATTGTTCTCTAGGGCTATGCAATTTTCTACACATATTTTTAAATGACTATAACATTTCTTCCAAAGAATGTATTGGAATTCACCCTTTTCTCTACTCATAGACATTTAAATCATTTTTATTCAAAGAAAAACTTCAAAGTTTTTCTTAATAAGCTTGTTTATATAGTCCTTTTGGGTCTAGACTATTAAAAACTAAGTACATAACTTTAAAACTGACTTATAATACAATGTTTTACAGTTTCTGTTATCCTTTTTAGTAGAAATAGTGCAGGTGACACCTCACGCCTGTGGGGATGACACACGTGTTTGCTTATATGTAGTAGATCACTTCCTGAGCACACATTCCTCAGATTACAGTTTCAGCAGTTAAGGCATCAGCCCTTCTCCTGCCTTGTCACCTGCTGTTTCAGTGTTTACAGCTAGTCCCCACCAATATTCAAGGCCAATGGGATACACAGTGAGTGGCCTTTCTTTGCTAAATAACAATTACACAAGTAAAACAGAGTTCAATATTTGCTAAGTAACTATTACACAAGTAAAACATAGTTGAATAATAACATTCAGCTTCCATGACATTGTGGCCATACCAGATGCCTCCTACATTTGATGGCTAAGATAAAGCACCTCAGGGAAATTAGTGAGAGCCCCAAATTCCCGTAGCTGGTTAGTGATGGAACAGAATTGTCCCAAGTCCCTGTTGGTGATGGAACGGAACTAGCACTACAGTTCCTTGAATTCCAGGACACACTTTATGGAAGTCAGTGCACAGTCTGAACCAGCTCACGCTGCTGGCATAGCACCAGACCAGCTGCCTTCCCAACGAGTGAGTCAGTTACTCATAATTCATTGTTCTACTAGAGTAAAACACTTTATTTTTCTTTAGTCAAAGAGAAACCACTGACAATTATTCATGTAGCAAATATTTAGCAGCTACTATGTGCTGGGTACTATTTGAGGAACCAAAGGTGCAGAGCTAATTCAAAAGCCCTGCTCTCAGGGAGCTTCATCATGGGAGGAAACAGGATAATAACCAACCAGGCACACAGAAGAGAGAGAGAGAGAGAGGGAGAAAAGAAGGGAGGGAGAGAGGGAGAGAGGGAGGAGGGAGGGAGGGAGGGAGGAGGGGAGAGAGAGAGAGGGAGGAAGGAAGGAAGCCAGAAAGAAAACAAGCAAGCAAGAAAGAGAAAGTGAGAAGAAAGAAAGAAAGAGGGAAAGGAAGGATGGAAGGAAGGAATGAATGAATGAGGGAGTGAAGGAACGAGGGAATGAATGAATGAACAAACTAGGGAAATAAAAACCATGCCAGGCAGTGATATGATTCCAAGGATGATGGTAGAGGTACCCAGGAAAGACTCCTCTGCAAGGTGCCATATAAGCAGAGTTCTCTCTGGAAGGAAGAGCCTGGGAATCATGAGAGCAGAAGCTAGGCACAGGAAGGGGAGCAGTAGAGATGGGCTGAGATGGGCTGGAGGCAAGAGGCATAGAGAAGGAGGAGCTGAGGTCAGAGGATTTGCAGTAGGCAGCTGGGATGATGCAGGACCTTCAGGGCTATGGTGAGGACTGCCATCATTTTTATCCAAGGAGGTGGGAAACTATTGGAGAATTTTGAGCCGTAAGTAGTATCATCTAAATGGTGGGGTGTGTGTGTGTGTGTGTGTGTGTGTGTGTGTGTGTGTGTGTATTTAAGTGTCCCCTGGCTCCTGTAGGAACCAGAAAGGTGAAAGCAAGAGAGGACGTTATAAGATCTGCTGAGACTAGGAAACTAATACTAAAAAAGTCCAGGTGGTAACTGTGACAGCTTGGACTGGAGTTGTGGTCTCTAAATTGGTATGATGGGATACACTGAAAATATCTAGAAGGCAGAGCCAACAGAATTCACCAAGAAATTAATTGTAGGGTGAGAGATAACATTGGAATTATGAAAGACTAGAAGCTCGTTTTTCTCCCTCTATAGTTAGGGTAAATTGTGAGGGGTGTTGGACAAAAGGGTAAGTGTTTTACACCCACATGGCACGTTGCCTGAAGTATTTTTTAAATTATTTACCAGCATTTCCAATGTGTTTTCTTTGTAATGAGCACACACATTCATTCAGCTATTTCCTTCTTTTTCAAGATAACTCCACCCTCTCATTTCGATGAAGAATCAGCACATCATTCTGAATTGTTGGCAGCATAATGTTGTGAGAGATCAGGTAGCCCCTGACCGTTTCTGTGCGCAAAGTATAAGGCGCTGAAGCAGGTAGCTGGAAGATGGGAGGTTTGGTGAATAGAGGGGCGTGCAGGCAGACCGCACACCTGTGCAGGCAGTGGTGTCCAGGTCGTTCCAATGAAAAATGCCAGCATATTTATTATTAAAGATGAGCAGGGGGGTTCAGATTCAGCAGAGGGAGAAAACATGTAAATTAGAATAAACAGGATCTTTATCTGTGATCTTACAACAGTTGTCCTGAGTTTTTTTGTCTTTGGATTAATTTTTTCCCGTCCTAGTTAAATACTTAAATTTCGTGGATGGAAGGAAGACCTCAAGAGCTTATGCAAATAGCAAAAGGACTGGGCAAAGGACTCGGGTTCTGCATGTTCATCACCACCCATGAAGTCAGGGAGAGCATACGGGAAAGGCCACCCACTGCCCTTCCTGCACATACTTGGACACCCCTGTCTTTTCCTTCCTCCTCTTGAGTCACAGAATCTCTGGGTGCTTTTGGTTTGCTCAAAAGGTAACACAAGGATGGAAATAGTTGTGGAAAATATTTTTACCTTTCTTTAGAGCTAAACACGTCACAGTGGTGTGTCTGAGAAGATGACTGAACAGATTGAAGAATTATGTTGGAATATCCAAACTGGTTTTCTCCCAGGGAGCAAGAGGTACAAGGAACCAACAAGAGGTAAAACTATACACGCACGCTTGATCCAGAGGTGGCAGCAGAAAAATGAAGTGGTCAAGCAGTCTTTCTGAAAGAGTGGATGGGTAAGGTTGGCTGGTAGAACCTAAAGAAGATTTGATCTTGAAATTGCCTTTCATGTACCTTTTCTGTTGCCCAGCAGTATCGAAGGCAGAGCTGAAGGGGACAGAGAGTTCAAGGCCAATCATTAATGATGTTAAATGTGCCTGAATAGCAGGAGGGTGAAATGTGCTGATGACATGAAATGATTAGGTTGGTGGAGACCAGAGAGGATGGTGGAGCATCCTAGTTGGAGGGAACAAAACTCAGTAACTGGGCAACGTGACAGCAGATGAAGTCTGCTGCAGATAAGGGGAAACTTACTAGAAAGAATAAATTAAACACCTCCTCTATGCTGGAGGGTTCTGAATTAGTTGTAGCCTCCTGAGAATAAGATCTAAAAATCATCATAGCTCAGTGGAAACATCTGCTCTGCACAGAGCACCAGTCAGAAAGAATGAACGCCACGTCAGGCTGTGTGAAGAGGGGATAAAAAATGCATGAATGATGTAAAGCCATCATAGCAAAAATCCCTTCCATAATCTTTTGTAAAAATCAAGAAAATAAAACATTAAAAGGGGGGGAAAAACAATGTAGTGGGGGTCAGTGGGTTATGCATGTTTTAAGACGGCCATGCAGAGGAATTAGGGAGAAGCAGAAGAGTTTTCTATTTTCACTTCCTACAATGTGGTGTATGCAGAATGAGTCATCTTCATGCAGGAAATGATTGCAGAAGACTGCATATATCACGAAATTCCAGCAAAAAGATATTTCAGACCAAAGGCTGTGAGGATTTCCTTCTAAGGAGACTGGCTTAGTTTCTGCAGGTGTTGAGCTGTTTAAGTAGAAGTGTCCAAGAAGGAGTTTCAAGGGTTTTCCACCAACACAGCTGGCCTAAGCCTCATGCAAAACCCATGGACAGCTTCATTTCACGTTCATGTTCGCTCAGTAAGCCAAACTGCCCCCAGAATGTCTTTGCACCATTTTTGCTTGACACACTACATTCCTTAGTCTCTCCAAACAAGTCCAGCTATAACTAATTAGAAATAGTGAAAAGTTAGTTTTCTCACATGATTGGGTTCTGTGTTTATTGAGAAGGCTTCTGGGATTTTACATATGCAAACCTGGCTATTCCGATTCTTCCTTTACGACACCATCTCAGATTTTATTCAGTGATACGAACCCTCCAAGGTGGACTGACAAAGGAGTTATCATCATCAAAGCATTTCAATCCTGAACTTACTGTAAATAAACTCTCTCCTTTGAAAGAAATTAGAGTGTGCTTTAAAAGGTGTCTTGTTGACTGCTCTTTTCTGAAATAAAACTTCACTGAATTCCATGCTGTGTCTCAATTTAGGAGAAGCAGAGTCAGTCAAACAGCATGTATAAAAAGGCACCCCCCAGGGAGCCTGGACAGGGCCTTCCTGTATGACCCCACTGTCTGTTAGGTTCAGGAAGTGCTGGTCTTTCCAGCCTTGAATCCTAATTAAACTTGCCCTCCAGATCCCATGCTTCCTTTTCTTTATGCTCCTTCACGTCTGATGATTTGTATCAGCCACTGATGCTTTGTCATTTACTCCTGCAGTGAGCTGCATTGTGGCCCCCACTCGCCTCCCCTCCCTCTGTCCAGGGGACTTTTCAGTGTCCTCTGACCACAGATCCTCTTTCCCACCTGATGTGGTTCAGACAATCGAAAGAGGCAGATGTGATGGTGTGCACGTTTTGAGCCCAGGCCTGGAGAGGCTCTGTGTGTTTCCTTTGCTCCCTTGAACCTCTGCCCCCATCATGGAAATGATGTACCTGCGTGTGCCTGCTAATTCAGTGAGGAGGGTAAGAGACAGGAGAAACAAACAGAGCCACCCTGCCAGGTCCAGCTGGGATTAGCGACTCCTCTCTGGATGTGCATCCTTAAGTGAACCCAGCCAAGACCAGCTAAGATCAGCCAAGACCAGCCAGCCCCCAGGCTTATCACTTATGCCTGAGCCCAGATATGACCAGAAAAACTGCCCACTGAGACCAGCCTGGATCCTTGATCCCTTGTTCTCACGGGCTTGTAAGAAATAACTCATAGCTGTTTTTTTGTTTTTTTTTTAATATTATGGAAATTTGGAGGAGGCTTGTTATGCAGTCAGAGCTTGGTGTACTTACATATTTATTTCCTCTCTCTCTCTCTCTTCTAGAGGAAGAGAAGGTAGAATTCCTTGTCTGTTTTATTTACTTTTTCCCCCCCTAGAACCTAGAGACGTGCCTGGCCCTTAGTAGGGGCTCAGAAAATATTTTTGAAAAACAGCCCCAATCACTTAGTCAATTACATTTGACTGTCAAATAGCTCTGAGCTTAAATTTCATTGTTTTAGGTGCTTGGGACAGGGGTTGGAAGATCTTTTCTGTGAAAGCCAGATAATATAAATCTTAGGCTTTGCAGCCCCAGATTTTTCATTTTTTTATTTTTTTACAACCCTTTCAAAATAGAAGAACCATGCTCAGCTCTAGGGAGGTTCAGAAACATCCCCCTGCCTGCACGTTGAAGCCCCTGTCCTTCATTGGAGGCATGGTGGCATCACATGTCGGGTGGCCCTGATGCACCTGATCTGTGAGCAGAGCCCTCTCTCATGGAACTCATTATTAAATTAATTGAATTAAAGTCAAGATGGTGACTTTAATAGACAAGATGGTGGGAATGCTGCTTCACCACTTCTACTGAGATTCCTCCCCAGTCTCATCCCAGGAGGAGGGATATTTTTGAGAAATTGTGTTACTTTAGTTCATGGACACAAAATATGGGAAAATGTTATATTTACATCTCTTCAAGATCAGATATCTGTCCCACTGCAAAAGCAGGAGGCCCTGGTTATGCATCATCTAAGGGTCCTTTTCCATTTGTTTTGCGATTCTCATTGTTTGTGGTGGTGGTGGTGGTGCTTTCTGTTTGTATATTTGCTTTGCTTTGTGCTGGATTCTTATTGGAAGAGATGAAAATTACATTAGTAGACTTTTAAAGTACAGTATTTGCAAGTTAAGAAGATGTTAATCAAATTGCTTAAAAAATCACCAATTTTAAAAATGAATTCCAGAATATTATTCTATTGATACCACAATGAACTAGTCATGAAGAATAATGACTTATATTTAATTTTTATCCAGCAGTCTATTCATAAAATGAATTCCACCTATTATAGTTGGAGATAGACCCACAGATGGACACATTGCTCTATACAAAGCCCACAAATTCAACATGGGAAGTGTTTATAGTTGTGTTCTGGGTGATTTATCTTTTGCATATGTACATTAGCTCTGTGACAGGGACAATTCTCTCACTATTATTCATACAGGACTGTACCTGTTACATTGTAGATTAATTATTTGTCTAAATGTTTCCACTAGACTAAAAACTGCAGAATGTCAGGTCTTCACCCAAACCTAGAATTATCCTTGATATAGTGTTAGATACTTGATAGAAATCTGTTCAATTAATTATCCTCAAAAACTTTGGATTTTCCTGAAAGGATTGCTACTTCAGAAGATTTTATGTTTTTAATGGAATTTTGCTAATTTGTTTCTCATAGGAAAAACATGTATTACAAATTAGGAGACTGAGTCTTAGAAATAGCTGGACTTACCCAAATTTAGGCATCTAGTAAATGGCAAAATCATTGACCAGAATCCAACCTTTTGGATGGCTAGGGCAAGCTTACTTACAGAATACCAAACTGTTTATTAATTTGAAAATATAAACTGATAGAGCTCTAATTGCAAAAAAAAAAATGTTCTGTAGCAAAGGCAGAATTGCTTCTTCTTAGGTCTTAGGCGCAGAATTCCCTCATTAAAACAACTTACATGGACTCATCTTCCCAAGCCTGTCTTGTCTCGATGCAGTGGGGTACTAATCCAGTCATCAGAAGTTACAAAAGGGGTCTTTATATTTCACCATTTCTCTCTTTGTGTTCATTCTTCAAGGCTTCCCATACCCCTGTGCATCTTTCCTCTTTGTATGATTTGACCACTGCCAGAGATGATCATGGTCTTTCCTAAGCTGAGCTCTGTTCCCCTAAAATATACCCTTGTCAATTATTTTAACAAAAGATGGAGAAAGAGAGGTTTTGTATTGATAGTTAGATGCAAGAAAGTGGGCTACTCCACTGGAACCAGACACTCTCTCTGCTTTGTCTCCTTTTGCCCTACACCTGGCATTGTCTCTGCTCCCCGTACATTCCCAGCCCTGTTCACCCCATGCTGTGTCAGCGGGTCTAGTTCTCTCAGCCTCCTTTGCCTTTGGATTCTGGGTGATGGCTGAAAGCTGGAGAGAAGGAAGAGGGGAGAAGCCAGAATATTTCTCCCCACTCTGTCTACATCAGGAATTGTTTTCTGACCGTGGTGACATCCTCTCTGGTCACAGTGCCTCTGGACAGCCCCATCATGGCCAGAGTTCCATTGTCAACTTTGGGTGTGCCCCATCCACCCGTCCCCCAGTCAAGGGGTGATAAAGCATCCTGCCATGGCTAATCTCTGGGTTGACTCACCACCCCTTATTTGGCTTCTCAGTTCTTTCATCACCTGGTAAAAAAACCCCTGCTTCAATTTCCCTCTGTTCGAAATACCTAGAATGGTTTCACTTTCTAGTTGGGCCTAGAGTAATATAAATCAGTTACTCTTCTTTATTTGAACAAGAGGGAACTAAGTCTCTCTCACACACACAAAATGCCTTATCCACAATTCTATGTCTGGTAAGTGGTAGAGTTGGGACTCTAACTTGGGGCTGTCTGTCTCTAGGATGCATGTTGTTTCTACCAGGGCTGATTAGCAGAGAGCCATAACATGCTTCTGATGAGTAGGTCTAGGCTGGGTTTTGCTAGTGTTAGTTTTTAATATCCCTTGCAATGTAACTGCCCAAAAATGACCACCCTCTGACACCAGGAGCTGTAGACAGGAGACTAAATGTTTTCACCCTTGTTTCTTGGTGACTGGCAGTGATGGTTCTTCTAAACCAGTGTTGGATGGGTCAGTGGACTGTCATTGACCTTCACGAGGTAAACCACACCCAGTTAAGAGTGCTGTAATTAATATTAATGACTAATGTTGCATCAGGCTGAGCAGGACAGGACCTAGAGAGATATGAAATGAAAATGATATGAAAGAAAAGTCTCTGGGAAGCACTTGGAGTGTGCAATACCTAATCAAAATCATCATGAAGAGTAGTTGTTGCCAGCTGCCACTAATATTGTAACAATAATAATAGTAATATTTCCCATCATACAGAAGTCCATAATCATGCTATCAATTTTTCTGAGAATTGCAAATTGAGTTGATATCTGTAAAAAAATTCCTCATACCTTGCACCTTGCACCTTGAAACTCATACCTCATTCCTCATACCTTGCACCTTGCAACTCTTGTCGAAACAAGAACATTAGTGCTGAAGGTCTTAGCATTTCACCTCTGAGGCTTCTGGCCCGTGTTGGAGTAAAAGCAATCAGTATTGGTTAAAAAGCCAGATTGGTGTTATTAGTATTCTCTACAACCTTGCAGTAGTATTGTAGTATTCTCTACAATGCACACTGCATTTTATGCACAGATCACCTATGAAGACTTGGGCTTATATCTTGTCTAGACAATGCCTTGCATGGCCATTCAAATTAATAATGTGCCAACATTATCTTATGCTTAATGCAGTTGGCCTATACTGACTCTGGAAATCAAATTTACTCCACAGTGGTATTGACAGCTGGGTCTCTGACATATTTAATGGATTTGAATGAAGACGGGGCTATATCTTGTGCCTTCAAGCAAAATGTTGATAACTCATCATTTTCATAGCAAGTGAGAAAGTACTTTACCTATGAATGTTCCATCCCTCGATAGACTAAATCAATGGAGTAGGTGGCTGCAATCAGTTCAATTCACCTCTAGAGAAGAAAACACAGAGGAAATGATTCCAGGCAGTCTGTAAAACAAGGGCTTGCTGGTTCATTAAATGTGTAGTTCAGTCATCTCAATGTATTTCAAAGGCGTAGTTTTAGTCCCAAAGAGTAAAACTGTGTCCCGTGAATTTGATTTGAACATAATGAAAATTCTCATAAATGTGTATGTCCTAAGTGGGTCCTGGAAAGGTGAATCTCCGTGCTCTAACTGGTTTATGTCAGGCACAGGGAGTGTTTGCTCTGTCCCGTGCCATCTCTCTGACTTGAGAAAGTTATCTCTTAAGGAATAATAGTGTAGACTACCTTAAGGAAAGACTTTGGTGTAGACAGGTTTGATTTAATGAAACCAGCCTACCAACCAACTAACACTAGTACCTTTTCTTGGCCCAACCTCCAGTGGTCCCCAGGATAAGAATGCATAAAATTAAAATCTTCCTATATTATGTCTAAAATAATTATAGTTCAGGGTAGCTTTAGGACAAAAGCCACAAAAGAGTTCATTTGTGTGTGAGGGTCAGAAGTCTGCATGAGAGTTGACTTATGGGTGAAAACAGCTCACCCATTCACCTCACTCTCCCAAACCCTAGCCCCTAAAATATTTTATTGTTAGGTGACCATCTATGGCTAAAATATGTCTTCTTGTTAAATTGCAAATAATCCTAAAATAAGTGTGATTGGGCATCACTCTTCAAGTTGAAAACTTATTAGATCATTTCCCAGAGGGTATGGAGTTGCAGCTGAATCCAGAGTTTGGGAAGGTTGCAGGGCAGTGGGGACTCAGAGCTGCCCAGGAGGGCAGATGTGGGCACGTCCAGCTGTGATAGTGATAGTAGGAGAGCCCAGAGTCAGGCTGTATGCCTGTCTAACTTGCTATGGGTGGCTGGTTACCTGGGTAAGTTCAGGAGGCAGTGGACTGTGCAGGAAGTGAGGAAGCCTGTTTCCAAAGCAAAACATAACTGGGAGTCAAGAAGAGAGCCTGAAATGGAGTTGAAAATGACAGGATAACTCCCTACATGTGCTACAGTCACGGTCACAAAAGGATCCCATGCTCACGTTTGGATGTGATTGTCTTTAGGGCCATTGCTCCCTCCATAAGGGCACTGGATCTGGTTGATGCCGTCTTTAAGGGGGTGAGACTGCACAGCATGGGGTCAGTGGGCAAGGGGGAGCGATGGGTCTGTACATTTTGGAATCATAACATTACAAAAATGGAGAAATGTGTTTTCTGTGACTTCATTTCTCTGGACATGTCAGGTAAGTGACAGATAAAGATGAGCTGATACTCCTTCAAAAGTGGTGTCCACATGCATCAGTTTCTGTAACAAAGCACCACAGCTGGGAGGCTTAGAACAACAGAGATGTATCCCCCCACTGTTCTGGAGGATAGAAGTCTGAGGTCAATGCACCACCAGCAGGGCTATGCTCCCTTGGAGGGACACTTTGTTGCCTTTTCCAGCCTCTGATGATTGAGGGGATTATTGGTGATCCTTGGCTTGTGGCAGTGTAACTACAGTCTCACTTGTGTTGTCACATGGCCTTGTCCCTGTGTGTCTGTTCCCATATTTCCCTCTTCTGATAGGACCTAAGTCACTGGACTAAGGGCCCACTCCAATCCAGTATGATCTCATCTTGATAAAGTCTGCAAAAACCCAATTCCCAAATAAGGTCACACACACAGGTTCTAGGATTAAGACTTCAACATATTTCTCTGGAAGAAACAAATTCAACCTTCACCAAGGTACACTAATGATGCTGAGAGACCTAAGAAAAGACCTCTTCACTTCTCTCAATAAGCAGTTAGTGTTATTTTTTGTCCTCTCAGGCTTGCTTTAGCTGTATCTCACCAATTGCGATAGGTTGTATTTTCATAATCATTCTCCTGAGATTTCCTGTTGACCCACGGATTATTAAGAAGTGTACTGTTTCATTTCAAAATGCAAACTTCTGGAAAGGAGGCCATAGAAGAAACATTTTACATATCAGGCACCTTGGAAGTCACCTTGATGACTACCTAGAGCCTGACAGCGATTGTGAAAATCAGCCCAGCTAGACGAGAGTAAAGCTCCTTTTCAAAAAGAGTGCAGGTGTGTTAGAAGTCGGGAGACTTCCCTGCTGAGAGCCAGGAGGAATACCGAAGGATCTGAGCTTCCAAGTTCCCTTCTGGCTGTAAATGTTCAGGAACAACTTCCTATGATGGCTTACTTGTGGTCACTTTATACTGGGCAGTTGCCATGCCTACAAAAAAGAGTCTTTGAAACATAATAATTAAAGTGTCCATGCCTCTCCTCCATTTCTCTCATTCTCTCATATTTGATAGGTGTTTTGCATTCCCTTGCCAATGTAAATCACTCATTCAGCAATGAAAAATCTCTATATTGTTCCTGGGTTGGATAAATCAGGTAACTCTAGTAAGTTAAGAAATAAAATGGTAACATAATTCCACTTACAAAATTCAAAGTCATTCTCCTGAACATCAAGATAAGAAAACATCCTGAAAAATAATGTTTTATTTTGACACAGTGAGAAAACATTCAGTGCCAAATCAAGCAATGATCTGAGCATTGCCATTTTTTTTTTTTTATCCCTACCAAGGGAAAAAAATAGAGCACTTCTGTAATATAAAATCATCCATTGGTCCACTACTGTCTTTCTTCTGACAAGATTTAGCTAATCATCCAAAGTAGAAGATAATTTCTTCTTACATACATTTTTTTTCATATTGTTTTTGTCAAAGGACCTTCCAGAAATAAGGTCCCTTAGATGTAATGTTGGTGCTATTAACAGAGAATTAAGAATTTCACAGGGATATTTGTCTTAGAAGGATTCTTGCCCCTTCCTTCTGCATGCATTTAACGATTACATACTCTGAGTGTGGTACAAAACACTGTGTGCAAAGTGAGCATTTATGAGGCCCACGACCCTGTCCTCAGGGGATAGAGCGTAGCAGAGGAAGATGAGCCACAGGGCAGGAAATGTGGAAGTCCTGAATGCCAGATGAGGGATATGCCTGGGCAGTGAAGGCTCATAAGAGGAAGAAAGTGTTTCTAACATCAGCATTAGGGAAAACATTGACGAGAGATGCTGCTGGAACCAGATTTTGGCAACGTCGTCAGGCCTGTGAATAGAGCAGTGTGTGGACATTTGGGCCAGGAAAGCATCATGCAGGTGAACGAGGAGCTCCACAGCCTACAGCCTCACCACGTCAGTTTCTCTGCACAACTGCAGAGGGCGCCACAGAGGATCTTGTGACTCTGAGAACAAAGGCAAGAGGAACGTGTTGGAATGGTCAGTGGACTGGGATTCTGAACCACAGAGCTTTCTTCAAAACATCACTGATGTTTTCTTATGACTTAGTTTTTGTTTGAGTTTTTATGTTATTTTCATTTCATGATTTTTTTGCTCTGGTTTTCAAGGAAAAAAGGAAGAAGAGAGTAGACATAAAAGAGAGAAGAAAGTGAAACTTTTTTTTTTGGCCATCCCTTCTGGGATTCTTGCAGAAAAACTAAAACATGAATGTATAATATATAGAACATTGAGTCTGGGATGCATAAAAGTGGAATCCACAGTTCAGTGCATATATACATATATCATTGCAAAGTAGGTAGAAGTCCAGGCCAGGAGACTGTGGGCCCAGAATCAAGCCCACATTCTCAGGGAGATTTGTATGAAGTGATAGAATGATTTTTTTTAACATCTTTATTGGAGTATAATTGCTTTACAATGGTGTGTTAGTCTCTGCTGTAAAACAATGTGAATCAGCTATAGGTATACATATATCCCCATATATCCTCCCTCTTGTGTCTCCCTCCCACCCTCCCTATCCCACCCCTCTAGGTGGACACAAAGCACAGACGTGATCTCCCTGTGCTTTGTGGCTGCTTCCCACTAGCTAGCTATTTTACATTTGGTAGCATATATATGTTCATGCCACTCTCTCACTTTGTCCCAGCTTAACCTTCCCTGTCCCCATGTCCTAAAGTCCATTCTCTACATCTGCATCTTTATTCCTGTCCTCTCCCTAGGTTCAACAGAACGACTTTTTTTTTTTTTTAGATTCCATATGTATGTGTTAGCCTATGGTATTTGTTTTTCTCTTTCTGACTTACTTCACTCTGTATGACAGACTCTAGGTCTGCCCATCTCACTACAAATAACTCAATTTTGTTTATTTTTATGGCTGAGTAATATTCCATTGAATATATGTGCCACATCTTCTTTATCCATTCATCTGCTGATGGACACTTAGGTTGCTTCCATGTCCTGGCTATTGTAAATAGAGCTGAAATGAACAGTGTGGTACATGATTCTTTTGAATTATGATTTTCTCAGGATTTATGCACAGTAGTGGGATTGCTGACTTATATGGTAGTTCTATTTTTAGTTTTTTAAGAAACCTCCATACTGTTCTCCATAGTGGCTGTATCAACTTACATTCCCACCAACAGTGCAACAGGATTCCCTTTTCTCCACATCCTCCCCAGGACTTATTGTTTGTAGATTTTTTGATGATGCCCATTCTGACTGGTGTGAGGTGATAGCTTATTGTAGTTTTGATTTGCATTTATCTAATGATTAATGACATTGAGCTTTCCTTCATGCGTTTGTTGGCAATCTGAATATCTTCTTTAGAGAAATGCCTATTTAGGTCTTCTGCCCATTTTTGGATTGTTTTTTGTTGTTGTTGTTTGATATTGTGCTGCATGAGCTGCTTGTATATTTTGGAGATTAATCCTTTGTCAGTTGTTTCGTTTGCAAATATTTCCTCCCCTTCTGAGGGTTGTCTTTTTGTCTTGCTTATGGTTTCGATTGCTGTTCAAAAGCTTTTAAGTTTCATTAGGTCCCATTTGTTTATTTTTGTTTTTATTTCCATTTCTCTAGGAGGAGGATCAAAAATGATCTTGCTATGATTTATGTCATAGAGTGTTCTGCTTATGTTTTCCTCTAAGAGGTTTATAGTGTCTGGCCTTACATTTAGGTCTTTAATCCATTTAGAGTTTATTTTTGTGTACGGTGTTACGGAGTGGTCTAATTTCATTTTTTCACGTGTAGCTGTCCGGTTTTCCCAGCACCACTTATTGAAGAGGCTGTCTTTTCTCCACTGTATACTCTTGCCTCATTTATCAAAGATAAGGTGACCATAGGTGAGTGGGTTTATCTCTGGGCTTTCAATCCTGTTCCATTGATCTCTATTTCTGTTTTTGTGCCAGTACCATACTGTCTTGATTATTGTAGCTTTGTAGTATAGTCTGAAGACAGGGAGCCTGATTCCTCCAGCTCTGTTTTTCTTTCTCAAGATTTCTTTGGCTATTTGGGGTCTTTTGTGTTTCCATACGAATTGTGAATTTTTTTGTTCTAGTTCTGTGAAAAATGCCATTAGTAGTTTGATAGGGATTGCATTGAATCTGTAGATTTCTTTGGGTAGTATAGTCAACTTCACAATGTTGATTTTCCCAATCCAAGAACTGTTTATATCATCTTTAATTTCTTTCATCAGTGTCTTATATTTTTCTGCATACAGCTCTTTTGTCTCCATAAGTAGGTTTATTCCTGGGTATTTTATTCTTTTAGTTTGTCCATTTCTTCCAGATTGCCCATTTTATTGGCATATAGTTGCTTGTAGTAATCTCTCATGATCCTTTGTATTTCTGCAGTGTCAGTTTTTACTTCCCTTTGATCATTTCTAATTCTATTGGTTTGAGTCTTCTCCCTTTTTCTTGATGAGTCTGGCTAATGGTTTATCAACTTTGTTTATCTTCTCAAAGAAACAGCTTTCAGTTTTATTGATCTTTGCTAACATTTTTTTCATTTCTTTTTCATGTATTTCTGATCTGATCTTTATGATTTATTTTTCTTCTTCTAACTTTGTTTTTCTTTTTTTTTTTCACTCTTCTTTCTCTAATTGCTTTAAGTGTAAGGTTAGGTTGTTTATTTGAGACGTTTCTTGTTTCTTGAGGTAGTATTGTATTGCTCTAAACTTCCCTATTAGAACTGCTTTTGCTGCATCTCATAGGTTTGGGGCCATCATGTTTTCTTTGTCAATTGCTTCTAGGTATTTTTTGATTTCCTCCTTGATTTCTTCAGTGATCTCTTGGTTATTTAGTAGCATACTGTTTACCTCCATATGGTTGTATTTTTTACAGTTTTTTCCCCTGTAATTGATATCTAGTCTCATAGTGTTGTGATAATAAAAGATACTTGATACAATTTCAATTTTCTTAAATTTACCAAGTCTTGATTTGTGACTCAAGAAATGATCTCTCCTGGAGAATATTCCATGAGCACTTGAGAAGGAAGTGTATTCTGTTGTGTTTGGATGGAAGGTTCTGTAAATATCAATTAAGTCCATCTTGTTTAATGTATCATTTAAAGCTTGTGTTTCCTTATTTATTTTCATTTTTGATGATCTGTCCATTGGTGACAGTTGGGTGTTAAAGTCCCCTACTAAGATTGTGTTACTGTAAATTTCACCTTTTATAGCTATTAGCATTTGCCTTATGTATTGAGGCGCTCTTAAGTTGGGTGCATAAATATTTACAATTGTTATATCTTCTTGGATTGACCCCTTGATCATTATGTAGTGTCCTTCTTTTTCTCTTGCTATAGTCTTTATTTTAAAGTCTATTTTGTCTGATATGAGAATTGCTACTCCAGCTTTCTTTTGATTTCTATTTGCATGGAATATCTTTTTCCATCCCCTCAGTTTTAGTCTGTATGTTTCCCTAGGTCTGAAGTGGTCTTTGTAGACAGCGTATATACAAGTCTTGTTTTTGTATCCATTCAGCCAGGCTATGTCTTTTTGTTGGAGCATTTAATATATTTACATTTAAGGTCGTTATTGATATGTATGTTCCTATTACCTTTTTCTTAACTGTTTTGGGTTTGTTATTGTAGGTCTTTTCCTTCTCTTGTGTTTCTTACCTAGAGAAGTTGCTTTAGCATTTGTTGTAAAGCTGGTTTGGTGGTGCTGAATTCTCTTAGTTTTGCTTGTCTGTAAAGGTTTTAATTTCTCTGTGAAATCTGAATGATATCCTTGCTGGGTAGAGTAATCTTGGTTGTAGCTTTTTCCCTTTCATCACTTTAAATATGTCCTGTCACTCCCTTCTGGCTTGCAGTATTTCTGCTGAAAGATCAGCTATTAACCTTATGTGGATTCTCTTGCACATTATTAGTTACTTTTCCCTTGCTGCTTTTAATATTTTTTTATGTTTAATTTTTGATAGTTTGATTAATATGTGTCTTGGCATATTTCTCCTTGGATTTATCCTTTATGGGACTCTCTGCTCTTCCTGCACTTGATTGGCTATTTATTTTCCCATATTAGGGAAGTTTTCAACTATGATCTCTTCAAATATTTTCTCAGTCCCTTTTTTTCTCTTCTTCTGTGACCCCTATAATTTGAATGTTGGCACATTTAATGTTATCCCAGAGGTCTCTGAGATGGTCCTTCATTCGTTTCATTCTTTTTTCTTTATTTTGCTCTGCAAGAGTTATTTCCACTATTTTATCTTCCAGGTGACTTATCCGTTCTTCTGACTCAGTTATTCTGCTATTGATTCCTTCTAGAGAATTTTTAATTTTCTTTATTGTGTCATTATTGTTTGTTTGCTCTTTAGTTCTTCTAGGTCATTTTCAAATATTTCTTGTATTTTCTCCATTCTATTTCCAAGATTTTGAATAATCTTTACTATAATTACTCTGGATTCTTTTTCAGGTAAGCTGCTTATTTCCTCTTCATTTGTTTATTCTGGTGGGTATTACCTTGCTCTTTCATCTGCTGTGTATTTCTCTGTCTTTTCGTTTTGCTTAACTTACTGTGTTTGGGGTCTCCTTTTTGCAAGCTGCAGGTTCATAGGTCCCGTTATTTTTGGTGTCTGCTCCCTGTGGGTAATGTTGGTTCAATGTGTTGTGTAGGTTTCCTGATGGAAGGGACTGTTTCCTGTGTTCTGGTGGATGAGACTGGGTCTTGTCTCTCTGGTGGGCAGGACCATGTCCAGTGGTGTATTTTGGGGTGTCTGTGAACTTATTATGATTTTAGGCAGCCTCTCTGCTAATGGGTGGGGTTGTTTTCCTATCTTGCTAGTTGTTTAGCATATGGTGTCTAGCACTGTAACTTGCTGGTCGTTGAGTGGAGGTGGATCTTAATGTTGACATGGAGATCTCTGGGAGAGCTCTTGCCGATTGATATTATGGGGGATCAGGAGGTCTCTGGTGGTCCAATGTCTTGAGGTCAGCTCTCCCACCTCAGAGGCTCAAGTCTGACACCTGGCTGGAGCATTGTGACCCTTCAACCACACGGCCAGTACATAGTGAGTTTAAGAGCCTTTTGGGAAGTCTGAGTTCTTCTGCCAATGTTCAGTAGGTATTCTTTAGGAGTTGTTCCACATGTAGATATATATATATATATTTTTTAACATCTTTATTGGAGTATAATTGCTTTACAATGGTATGTTAGTTTCAACTTCACAACAAAATGAATCAGTTATATATATACATATATTCCCATATCTCTTCCCGCTTGCGTCTCCCTCCCTCCCACCCTCCCTATCCCACCCCTCCAGGCGGTCACAAAGCACCGAGCTGATCTCCCTGTGCTATGCGGCTGCTTCCCACTAGCTATCTACCTTACGTTTGGTAGTGTATATATGTCCATGCCTCTTTATCGCTTTGTCACCGTTTACACTTCCCCCTCCCCATAGCCTCAAGTCCATTCTCTAGTAAGTCTGTGTCTTTATTCCTGTTTCACCCCTAGGTTTTTCATGACATTTTTTTTTTAAATTCCATATATATGTTTTTGATGTGTTTGTGGGGAGGAAGGTTATCTCCATGTCTTACTCCTCCGCCATCTTGAAGATCCCCATGAAGCAAGAAACTTTTAAGTATTACTTTATTCATACTTAATATAAAAATAAGGGTTTCAGATTAATTGTCACTGTTTTCTTTTCCAAGAAAAAATTTTAAAAAAAAGGAATTTTGTAGCTTTGGTTATTTTTCTGTACAATACACCCTATTTTCATTGCAGAGTTTCTTCAGTGGTTCACACCACTTAAATCTATATCTGTTAAATACATATCATATTATGTGAGATTACCTAGCTATATCTATATTAACCTGAATCCAATGTCAGAAATTACAATCCTGAGATCCTAGTTGTTCAAGAGTCTTGAATTCTTAGTTCCCCTAAAAAGCACTTTTAGTAGAGTGAATGCACATTAAATGATCCTCAGCTAACTTTACTTTTGCATAAAAAAGATACTTGATCTGTGGTTGATCTATTCAAATCCAGAATTCAGCATTAAACTTATACACGTGCAACTCTCTTTTTTCTCGTGGAGAAAAA